>NC_081412.1:520936840-521236840 GCF_030272615.1 Cryptomeria japonica | reverse complement strand
AAAACGAAAAGAAAAATATCTCTTGATGTTGGCAAAATCTAGAGCTAAACTACCACAAGACTTTATCATAGAAATCTTGAAACAAGATGCGGAGGCAAGTAACACCCAAAACATAGATGATCCAAATAATAAGGACGCGAACAAATAAAGTCATGAAGAAACAAGGAAATAAAGGGATGGAACAAGAAAATAGCGTAGTGATAAGAGAACTCATGAAGAAACAAGGAGAAACTATGTGGATAATCCATGGTTAAATCTTACTCAACAATTACAAACTCTACAACAACAGATGCAAGACATGCAAAATGGGACAAGCTCCAAGAAGTATTCACTAGAAGATATATGCCCATATCCGTTCGATAAAAATCTGAATATGATACCATTTTTGCAACATTGCGAGATTCCTAAATATGACAAGTACGATGGAAAATCTGATCCTCAAGATCACATTAGGGAGTTTTGTACTATCATGAGCATGGAATTTTCTCATGATTAAACTTACCTTATGCATCTTTTTCCTAGGAGTTTAAATGGACAATCAATGGTGGTTTTCAAGATTACCATCCGGAATCAAATCCTTTGAAGAACTTGTGAATAGGTTTATTTCACAATACTCCTACAATATAAGGAATGAAATAACAATGTTGGATCTCTGCAATGTTAAACAAAAGAATGGTGAATCCTTTATGATTTTCTTAAAATGATGGAAAAACATGTTTAATAGGTATCCTCGAGATGTACCTGATCAAGAAAAAATGGACATATTCATTGATAATCTTATTAGTGAAATGAGTTATCAACTAAGGATGCAATGTCCTACCTCTTTTGCCAAAATGATCAAGAATGGTCTGAAAATAGAGAACGCAATGGTAAAGAAAGGATAACTAAAACTTTACAATAATTCATATAACAACAACAACAACAACAATGACAAACCCAAGTTCTGGTCAAATAATAGGAATGTCAGCAATGAAGGGAATGCTGATAATAGTACTACAAAACAACAACAACCAATTTTTAATCTCTCAAGTCAAATCCCAAGTAATAACAATCTAGAAAATAATAAAGCCAAGTCCTTTTTCTCCAATCCTTGGAGGAAATTCACAAACATTGGAGAATCCTTGGAATCAACCCTAAAAACTTTGCTTGCCAACAAATTGACTGTTTTACCATAAGCAAGAAGTTATGAACCACCAGTCAAGCCCAATTGGTGGAATGACAATCATTTTTGCAATTATCATCAGAATAAAGGACACCTAACAAATGATTGTTAGAGATTGAAACACCTTATCCAAGATCTAATCGATAATGGAACCATCACAGTGGATAGCCATAAGACAAACGAATCACACTTGGCTTTCAAAACTCCACTTCCGAATTATGACAAAGGTGAATCGTCCCAATTAAAAGATGACAAAGGAAAAGCCAAAGTGAATTACACTTATACATACGATGATGTAGTAAATGTGATCATTGTTAATGAAAATCCATCTTCAGAACCAATCAATGTTATCATGAGAAGAAAAGAAAAGGTTACCTTTCCAGGTATAGAAAAAGATTCAACATCCACATCATAACAATACAATTCAGTAGAGCAATTACAAAGAATACCCGCACAAATATCAATTCTGGAACTTCTCAAGGTTTCACCTATGCATAAGTAAATTTTGGAGAAAGCTTTAGTGGAAACAACAGTTTCAAAAGATTTGGATGTAGATCAGTTCCAAAACATGGTAGGCCACCTTATAGCTCCTCATTGCTTATCATTTTGTGAAAATGACGACGCATCCTTAGAACATCCTCACAATGCTCCCTTACATGTTGAAGTCTCCATTAATAAAACTCGTGTTAAACGTGTACTCATAGATGAAGGAGCTGGCTTAAACATTTATGCATTAAGTTTGATAAAAGCTTTGGGATATTCAGAGAATGCAGTAGACCCAAAAATTAAAATAACCATCAAGGCTTATGGTGAAGTAGAACGTTCTTCTAAAGGAATTGTTGTGCTACCAATAAGGATAGGACCTATGGAAAGGGATACATTGTGTCAAGTTTTAGATTTGAACCTCTCTTAAAATATTCTTCTAGGAAGAGCATGGATTCACAAGATGCAAGCAGTTCCTTCTACGTATCATCAATGTGTGAAATTTCCTCATGAAGGAAAAGAGATCACTATAATTGCAGATTCCAGTCAATATTGCAAAAATTTGAAGGCCACAGAAGATACAAGAGTTCCACATAACAGAGAATCAATATATCCTACCAAAGAAATTCAAGAAAAGTTATGAGAAAATTTTGAAGAAAAGCTCAAGTTAAATGATGAAGGAATGGGAAAATACTCTGTGCATAATTTTCCACTTTCCCCTAAGTCATATGGTAAGCCTACAGATATTCAATCAAAGCCATCAAAAATATCAAAACATATGTTTAAAGGAACATTTGTTAGTGCTGGAACTCTTGAAAAAGAAAATGAAGACAAAGACATTCTTGGTTGGTTGTACAAGGATGAAGACAAAACTATAGCAACAACAACAGAAGTCAATATTCCCATAAAACAATATGGCAAAGGATATGAAATCATGCAAAAGATGGGATATGAAGGAAAAGGACCTATTGGTAAGCAACATCAAGGTATTTCAGAACCTATTTGTCTGTACTCACAATCCACAGAAGATAAATCTAGGCTGGGATATCTAAAGTCTAATCAAAAGCAACATAATCATCAACAACAAAAGTGGAGAAAGAAATCAGTTTCTAGAGAAGAAAATTGGCAAGAAAAGCTACACCAAGTGATCAAAATAGTAACCAATAAACAAAAAGAGCAAGAAGAACATGAAAAGAAAGAAGAAGAGATTACCATCAAAGGTGAAGAAAAATCTTGTCAAACAAAAGCAAAATTTGAACAAGATATTCTAGAAGCATTTAAAATAGAGATGGCAGAAATCAGAGAACTTTTTGCACCATACGACATTCTAGTATGGTATAGTGGAATAATCTTAGATTAGGATTCAGAGACAAATTCGAATGAATATGAATGGGGTCCAGATGCCTTATCCACTACATCAAGTAAGGAACACAATGAAGATAAAGCAACTATCACAAAAGAAGACTTGTCTATTGCAGAACAAAAGATGAAGTTAGAAAGAAGACAAGAAAAACTTAGAATTTAGAGAAAAGAGGCTTATGCAAAAAGGAAAAGAAATGACAAAGACAAAGAAGTAATGCCACAAGAAGTACAAACAAGGATAGATCAAGCATCTGAAAATACAAGATTTTCATCAAAAGAGGAACAAGATGTATCCAGATGTGACAGAACCCTAGAAGAACTAAGAGATAGTCAAGTTGGATTGACTATTAGTCCAGAAGAAGCTGAGTTTGAAAGGAGACAAAATCTATTAAAAGAATCCTCTTTATCATGTGCACAAATATGTCAACTTCTAAATGCAAATGAGGTCAATCAAGAAGGAATTTGCAGTGTTAAAGATGTGCGTGTGGACATAATCCATTTATTTAAGGGACAAACGTTAGTTGAAGAACCACTTGAGTGTGAACTACACAGTGCTAATATTAATTTTGTTAAGACTAATTCAGAGACGCTTGGGAAAGACAATTCTCAAAAATATTTAATCTATGACAATACCTATTCTATTCCAAGCTATGATCATTATGTCATGAACGTTGAAACACCTAATGATGACAGTGATTACGATTTAGCCCTTCTTCATCCTGAATTAATTGATTGGGATAATTTAGACAACCTCGAACTGAATGTTTTTTCTAATGATCATGACTTAGCCGTGTACCTTAATGCCGTTGAACCCATCCCAACTAAGATATCTTCCATTGCAGAATCAAGTGATGTTTCTCATAGTCAGGAGAATGCCAAACTTTCCAGTCACAAAAGCGAAATAAAACAAGGAAAGAGACCTATTGTTGAAAACCATTTCATGGCAACATTAGATCAATCAAAAGAGAAAACAAAGGACATATCTGATGGTGAAAACCTCCTTGAGGCGCTAGAAGATGGAAAGTTTGACATTCTTCCTGTATATTTTTAAGAGAGATTTGCTATCCTAATAGAACCAACAGAAGCAGTAAACATTGATACATCAAAGGATCCTAAAATACTTCATTTTTCTGCCTTATTATCAGAAAAAGAGAGGAAAGAATACATGGAATTCTTTAAGCAAAGACAAATAATTTTTTCTTGGTCTTATACCGATATGCCAGGACTTAATCCTGATCTTATCATGCATCATCTTAATGTGGATTTAAAAGAAAAACCTGTTAAGCAAAAGCTAAGAAAGATGCATCCACACATTGCTCTTCTTGTAAAGACCAAGCTAAAGAAACTATTAGAAGTGGGTTTCATAAGACCGGTTGCTTATCTAGAATGGGTTTCGAGTATTGTACCAGTATCAAAGCCAGATAAGAGCATAAGGGTCTGTATAGATTTGAGAGATCTGAATAAAGCATGTCCAAAAGATGATTTCTCACTAGCAAACATTGATATCATAGTGGACTTATCAGTAGGACATGAGATGTTTTCATTAATGGATGACTTCTCAGGATATAATCAAATAAGAATCACACCTGAAGATCAAGAGAAGACAACTTTCACCTATGCATGGGGAACATATTGCTGGAATGTCATGCCATTTGGGCTTAAGAATGCAAGAGCAACTTATCAAAGGGCCGTGATGACAATTTTCCATGATATGATGCACACATTTATGGAAGATTATGTTGATGACATACTTGCAAAATCTCACACAAGAAAAGAACATTTGAACATCTTAAGCAAGATTTTTGATAGGCTAGAAAGGTATCAATTGAGATTAAATCCAAATAAATGTGCATTTTGGGTAACCTCTAGAAATCTCCTTGGGTACATTATATCAGCTCATGGCATTGAAGTAGATCGTGAAAAAGTCAAAGCTATCATGGAGATGGAGTCACCCAAGAGCATAAGTCAATTGCGATATTTACAAGGGAGGTTGCAATAAATTAGGAGATTTGTTTCTCAGTTGGCTGATAGATGTCTTCCATTTACCCATCTTCTACATAAAAATGTTCCTTTCAAATGGGATCTAAAATGTGAAGAAGCTTTCTTGCAAATAAAAGAATATCTTATGAGTCCTCCAGTACTGATATCACCAACCAAAGGGAAACCATTGTTACTCTATATCTCCACAACAAGTGTATCATTAGGCACTCTCCTAGCTCAACATGATGATGAAGGAAAAGAAAGAGCAGTTTACTATATCAGTAGAATGCTTGTTGGATACGAATTAAATTATTCCTCAATTGAAAATATATGTCTAGCAGTTGTATTTGCAACTCAGAAGCTGCGACATTATATGCTGATTCATTATGTGAAACTAATAGTAAAGATAAATCCCCTCAAATATTTGTTGAGCAAGTCAACATTGACAGGAAGACTCACCAAATGGGTTATGATACTGAGTGAATTTGACATAGAATATGTTTATCGAAAAGATATCAAGGGACAAGTCATCGCTGATCAATTGGCTGATGCACCTTTACAAAATGACATGCCTTTGCACATCGAATTTCCTAATGCAGATATCCTGACAATAAGTACAAACTTTTGGGAATTGTACTTTGATGGTTCCTATACCTAATATGGATCAGGCCCAGGAATTTTTTCATTACACCTCAAGGACACACAATTCCAAAATCGTATAGACTACGATTTCCATGCACCAATAACACTATAGAGTATGAAGCATTAGCTATAGGGCTTAAAATGGCCATTGAGTGGAAAGTCAAAGAACTCCATGTCTATGGTGATTCACAACTTATCATTAATCAAGTAAATGATGAATATCAAACAAAGTATGATAAGCTTATGCCATACAAACAACTGGTGGAGGAATTTAAAGAACACTTTAAACAAATCACATTCACCCAGATTCCCAGAAATGAGAATAAGGTAGTAGATGCAATGGCTACAATAACATCTCTCTTGCAAAATAAGGAGAATCAACAACGTTACAAATTTCTCGTGGAAGATATCTTAACCCCTACCATCCAATCCCAGCATACCTATCGAATTTGCCATATATTAAGAACCAGTCAATCCTTATATGGTCAAACCTACCAATATTTGAAAGATCATATCCTTCCTCTTGAATTATCTCATAATCAGAGAAGAAACTTTATTCGTCAGTCCTCTTGCTATACTCTAATTTCTGATATCCTATATAGGCGTGGTCTAGATGGTACTTTGTTGAGATGTCTTGAAAAAGACGAATCTGAGAGAGTTCTTAATGACATTCATGCAGGTATTTGTGGTACACACTCAAGTGGTTTAACATTGGCTAAGAAACTTCTTCGTATGGGTTACTTTTGGTCTACTATGGAAAGAGATTCATTCCCCTATGCTAGAAAATGTAAACAATGTCAGATCCATGGAAATCTCATTCATGCGCCAGCACAAGAGTTATATCCTATGACAGGATCATGGCCATTTTCACAGTGGGGCCTTGATTTGGTAGGAAAGATTAATCCCTCATCTTCTAGTGGACATAAGTTCATTCTGATTGCTACTAAATATTTCACTAAGTGGATTGAAGCAGTGCCTCTAACAACAGTGACAAGAAAGTAAATATCATCATTCATCTCGAATTATATAATTTGTCACTATGGAGTTCCTATGACCATTATCACTAATAATGGAAGACCATTCAAAAATCAAGATGTGAAAGAGCTATGTGAACAGTTTCATATCCAACATAGGTTCTCTACTCCATATTATCCACAAGGTAATGGTCAAGCTGAGTCATCAAACAAAACTATCTTGAAAATCTTGAAGAAAACAGTGAATGAAGCTAGAAAAGACTGGCACATTCAGACAAATCCTGCTCTTTGGGCATACCGAACTAGTGTCCGCACTCCAACAGGGGAAACTCCATATTGTTTGGTCTATGGATCAGAAGCTATATTACCTATAGAGGTAGAGATACCTTCTCTATGAGTATCCTTACATGGTCTTATACCAGAAGAAGAACAACGAGTCTCTCGACTCCAAGAACTAGAACTAATTCAGGAACGTCGCCAAAATGCAACAAAACATTTGAAAGTATACCAACAAAGAATGGCAAGAAGCTATAACCACAGAGTCAAGCCACACATTTTCTATATTGGAGGTATAGTTCTAAGGGAGAATCCAAGAAATCAGCAAGACCGGGAAAAGAAGGGAAAATTTGAATCAAATTGGCTAGGACCTTTTGTCATAGTAGTAACATATGGATCAGGAGCATACAAGTTATCTACCCCTGAAGGTGATTGGTTTGATGAACCTATCAATTCTATCCATCTCAATAAATTCTATGCTTGAGATATAAAGTCCTCAAAATAAAATTAAAAAAAATCAAAGCATATAAAGTCCTGAAAAAATCAACAAAAAGCATATAAAATCCAAAAAAAAAATGCAATAAATTTAGATGGTGAAAACCTCGTAAATAGGTGCTATCTAAGAAGTAGGTTCCTCCATCTATTAGATTGCTTTGCACACCTATCCACTCTATCCTATCACATCTATTGCTTCCATATATTTTATCTTATTCATTCCATATTTCACATCCATTGCTCTGAACCATTTAGCAAGAAATATGCAACTTACCAATAGTTATCAATCTTTGACATACTTGTTGTAGTCACTGTCTTGCACCTTATCAGAATAAATCAATCTTCATTTGTATCCCTCCATGGTTTGGATCTTGATCAATTCATACATCCATAATAAATTTATGTTTTTGCTGGGGGCAAAATCCTAATTCCTTTTGCTAAGGTGATCTTTTAAATCTTTGAAAAATTCAAAACATTCAAAAACCTTAGAAAAACCAAAAACACCTAGGGTTTTGAAACAGATAATGAGCAACAAAGCAATGACAATCAAGGCATTTTATCAATAACTGAATCATGAAACTCAGGAAAATGAAGAATCGATCAGCAAGTAATACATGATTATTAAAAGATCATTCATCAAGATGATTATATTAGTTAATGACCATAAGAACATGTGAATGACATGCAAGATTCAGTGTTTATATCTTGATTTTATTGCTAATCATGTACTCTATGCAACTCAAGGATGTCCATGACTAGAGAAGCTATGATGGGGCATGATTATTTTCTTTGATTGCTATTTGTGGTTTATCTCTTACTATGGTATGAACTTGTCTCAAGATATGATCGGCAAAAGATCAAGGAGGACGTTCCAAGTCATGCATGAAAGGGGATAATCCTTGTCTGTTCTGCAAGCAATACTGAGGTCAACTTGATCCATTATATCAAGTTGCTTGTATTAACTTGGTATATCAAAATCCATGTAAGGAATACTCAGGTCATCTTGAATAATTATGTCAAGTTCCTTGTATTTTCTTACAACATTTTAAAGCTCAATGATGAAATCAAAGGACTGTTACAAGATAGCATATGAAGAATGGCAATACAAGTTTTAGTTAGATCATTTTAGATTAGCTCATTTTTTCATCTTCATTATAAGCATTCATTTGTCAGTTGCATTATAAGCATATCATTTCATTAACAGATCAATGGTCATAAATAAATATTGATTATACTTGGACAAACAAAAATAATTTGCATTTAATCATTATAGGTGCATTCATTTCCGAATCATTTTAAATCATTATCCATTTCATTTAGTTGCATTTCAAAAATTGCATTAGTCTACATTCAATTAAGTACATTTTATTCATCATATAGTGTATCATCGTTATAGTTTACATTATCATTTCATTTAAGATTATTTAGTTACATCTTTGCACTTAGATTCATAATCATCATAAACATTACATATAAAAATACAAAAACATTTTCATATAGATCATTTGTATTTACATCATCATAAGCATTAAAGCAATCATTCATTTGCATTCCATATAGATTATTGCATTTGCATCATTTAAGATAAAATTCATTTTCATTTGCATCCAAGATCATCAAAATTGAAAATCAAAACAAAAACATTTATCATTGCATCATATAGATTATAATCATTGCATCTATATCATCATCACATAGAATAACATGCATAAAGAAACATCATCCATATAATCACTGCATCCATAAAAAAAAAGCATATAAAGCATCATCATCAAATAGAGTAACAAAGCATATAAAGCATCATCATCATATAGAGTCCATGTCTGCATATAGATCATCATAAAACAATAATAGTTAAAGAATACAATGATATCAGATAAACAATACAAATGCCTCATCAAATACAAATCAAGTCATGGCTGTCCTATACCACTACCACTTGACTTTGTCCGTCTCTATGGCTATGGGCGAGAAGATCCTCCAGATGCCTGTCTCCCATGATCACCATTCCTTTGAGGAGGTCCCATGACCCCACCACTGCTCGTATCCATCAGCACGGTGGTATGATAACTACCTACTCTCTGGCTCTCTGTAAATGCCTCCTCATATCATCGTCACCAGCGGGAAGTCTCCTTCCCAACCCGAACTAATGCTCTAACAGTGTCAGCTGAGAGAGTACTTGATCCAACCTATTGAATGTGATAAAGAAGGCCCTGAGTATCCTGTTGTCTCCTAACAACTCTATCCCTCTCAATCATAAGAGTCTGCACCTGTGCTCGAAGCTGATCAATTTGTGCTCTAAGACTGTCAATGGTCTCTTGCTTTGGCACATCATGCTCTGGTGCATCCTGCTCTGGCATATCATGCTCTGGTGCATCCTGCTCTGGCAAATCCTACTATGGTGCATGAGCCCCAATCCCCTCCTCACCCCCAACCTGTCCAACTGCTAGAATCTCAGTCCGAGTAACTCTCGAAACCCATCGTCTAATCAGGGGAACATGATCCTCAGGGTCCTCATCATCTCCACCATGCGTTGCAATAACCCTAGGATCTGGCTGAATTTGACCAAAATCAATACCTCTCCCGCAACCCCCATCCAGTCCACTCACCCTACCTCCTATCAATGGAAACCCTCTCGGTGATCTCATACCTGCCCTGCCATGCTCCCTCCAAATCCATCCAACATCTCTCCCACCCATAGGATGTGCTCTCTCAATCCTGTCAGCCGGTCCAAATGGTCCTCCACGGACTCTCAATCGACCTCCCCTCCGTCCAGGTCTCCTCCCACAACCACCTCCATCCCCACCCTCATCTCCACCTCCCCCAGCCTCATGAGAATCTTTGAGCTCTCGTCTCTATCTCCATCTCCTAACAACTGGATCATCTAAATAATCATCCTCATCTCCTGAGCTAGGAGGAGGATCTGTTGGATCAGTAATGCTAGGAAATGGATGAGCTAATATGTACTGAGCATAATCTGCAGTAACCCCAAGATCAAGAATGTGCAATCTCATATCATAGACCACTCTCGAAGTAGCAACAAACTCTACACAAGCAATCTCAAATGACAAAGAAGGTCCCCAATCTCACCTATCTCTATACCACTGAGCATATATCGTCACACTAGTAGGCATAGCCTGGATGATACCAAACTGTCTCAAAATGCGACCAATCAACTGTCTCTCAACAATGTAAGGTGTCTGACCAATGAGATATCTACTCTGCATGATAAATGGTTATGTATGTGCATTATCCATCAATGGCTCACAATCAACATATGGTCGCCAAGTAATGCTATCCAATGAATCAAGCACCCAACACCAATACTCCATCTTACCCAGCTTATGCTGAGTAAGAATACCTGCATGAAAATATACATATGGTTACCTCTCTCCAAGAACTCTATGATGGATAGGCCACGTAATAGTAATGTGCTCCTAGCATCAGATCTGTAATAAAGTGCATCCTATAGACAAACTCACTCTCATCATACACTACCTGATGAAGATCATGATATAAATGTGTCGACATACAAACACCCCAAGCATATCGAGTATGATGCTGCATCATACTCAGAAGAATCTCCCCCCATCCAACGGAAAAACCTCATGATCTCCTATCAGGACATATAAATCCTCCAATCAGACCAGCAAGAATAACGGGAAGAGCCTCATAATACATCACCATATCTACCCATCAGATCTCTCCTCTACCAATTCTCTCATCAACAAACACGACTCTGCAAGCCTCTGTCCCAACCCAATCATAAAAATCATACTGCACTAGCTCGCCAGTCACTGGGATGTGCAGAATCCTATAGACATCCTCAAGAGTCACACTAATCTCACCTATAGGAAGGTGGAAAGTGTTATTCTCACTGTGCCATCTCTCAGCTAACGCCATCAATAATCCTCTATTATGCATAATCTCAGGCATATACAAAAAATGGCACAAACCACAAGCATCTATGTGTCTAATCTTTGCCTAGGTCAACTCTAGAACTAAATGACGCATTGCTGGTAATTTCTCCCAACACTGGAGAACATCAAGGTTCTCCTATTTATTAAAGCAATCAAATTATAAATCAATCTATCAAATTGATCAACAATCATTATTTATCTATCAAATCAAATTGAATCAAATCGCTATCTATCTATCAAATCAATCAAGCGATCAATCAACAATCTATCTAGCTATCAGATCAAATTGAAACAACTTAAGCTATCAAATCATTTTAAAACCTATCAATCATGGTTTTCTATCAATCATTGAGTTCAAACAAAACTCTGCTAAGTTCTTGCATCAGAAACTAAATCAGTTTCTTAGAGCTACTCTATCAATCTATCAAATCTATTGATCAACAATCAATCAAATCTATTGATCAATTAAATCAATCAATCATGCAATCCTATCAATCAATCCAGCAATCAAAGCTATCTATCAATCTATCAAGCACAAATTGCTCAATCAAGTCCCTATTTCATCATCAATGCATATTAAACACGTTAAATCTAATCATCAAAGTGATTTTTAACCTTTGCATTTATCAAAAATATCAACTTTGAGCAAAAGCGCTATCCTTTTGAACAAATGTGCTAAATATACAAGCATATGCACAAACCCATGCAAATGTGCTACCGTAATGAGCATAAGCACTAGCAAAAGAAACATATGCACTAATATATGCATAAGCGCTAACATTCTTAACATTGCGCTAACAGAAAGAGCATATGTGCTAATCTATGCATTTGCACTAAACCAAATTTCATTTGTGCTAAAACAAATTGCAAAAGCACTAACCTAATGCCGAAAAAATCGCAATTTTTTTTTTAAAACTAAAAAATGCGCTAAAAACATGAAATTTTGCACGAAAACTTGAAAACAAAGCTCAGGATAAGATACCTACCAGATACCCATGCTCGACAGGTTGCTGATAACACCGAACACACTCAAATCAATGGTTCTCCACGGGAATCACCATTTCGTCACCTCAGCAAGAATATTTTCTCCACAAGTTGACAAGGATAACAATGAAATTAAAAATTAGCCTTGGTTAATTTTCTATTTACTATTTGAAGAGTAATTAATTTCAATGGGGAAATTTAATTTGTTTTTTCCAAATGAATTTAATTGACTAAATTTTTATCAATTATCATGAGATCAATCGTTCAAACAAGAATTTTTTACAATTTCACGATTAATCTCCTGAGGGGGCGCATTATCAAGACTTGATTTAATCTTTGAAACAATGTTGTCTTGACATTATTTTAAAAAGGGGCAAAATGTATACACATAAAAATTGGCTATGAGCAATTAAATAAATATTTAATATTTATTTAATAATCATTCTTCTATTAAATAGTTAATTTGAAAAGATTAATGTATTTAATTCATTTTCATGTCTTTCTATTAATTAATATTGTATTAATTAATTCATCTATCCTATTCTTCTAATTAATTAAATATCTAATATTTAATTATCTCCTCCAATCAATTAAATATCCAATATTTAATGGTTATTCTCCTATCCTATAGTCTCAAATATTAAATAATTCTCAAAATTATTTAATTCCTTTTCCAACTCATCTTCCATCTCCACTTCATCTTCCCCTTTGCCAACTCATCCATCATGTGGCTAAGGAAATTAATATTTCTTAAATATTAATTCATCATTTATCTTCAACTTCCAAACTTAATGAAAATTGTGTACGTACACATATTTCATAACCATTTCTTATATTCTCTCCAACACCCCCTACATCTTAGGAAGGACTTGAGTTCACTTGTCCTATCATGACTAAATTTCCTCCAACCATCCCTAGATTCTCTCAGTCAGCAACCCAGTCAAGGTGAGATGAGTGACACTTGTCTTCTCCTTCCCCCTTTCTCTCAACCTTCACCTTTGCTCACAACCATTCAAATATGCAGATCTGATCAGGATCGTTGATTTGAGTCACATCATCTAATCCTCTCAAGGTCTATACAATCAAGAGCTTCAGTTGAGAGAGAGTTGAGTCTTCAAATTAATCATATGCATCCATGAGTTTTAGTTTTGAAGCAAATAGCAAATAGAAATTATCATATATATCATTTAGCATAATCATGTAGTATTTGCATATCATAGTATCAGTTAACTACAAGTTATCAGTCCATTCTTCATATGCCATCTTGGAAGCTATCAATGCATTGTCTGAGAGCACACCATCTGCAACCAGGAACAGTGGAGTTAGGACACAATGAGACATAAACCATGAAGGTAACATTCTGAGGATGAAATTCAAGTCGACACAATTAGCATGATGATCGCGAGTTTGATGAAATGAATGAAAAAGAGCTTTTGAAGAAGAAGCACTTTTATGGGAGTGAATGGCTTGTTGTCTTGCAAGATGATCTTTTAAGTCTTGAATCCTAAGGAGGTCATCCATAGGAGATTTATCATTATGTCCTAGGCCTTCTATACTAATTTGTGTAGGAGGGTTTATAGAGAGTCAAATTCCTTGTTCAAATTTTCCAAGTCCTTGTCCTCTAAAACCTTGTTTTGATATTATTCTAAATCCACTCCTATAAGAATCCTTTAATTGAGAAGGAGGGGGAACATTATAATAAATTTCTTTGAAGTTTGTAGTGTAAGGATGCTTCGAAGGAATGAAAGTATTAGTAGATGAAGAAGGAATATCTTGTAGAGGAGGATTTTCCTTTCTTTCATCATGCATATCTTCTTTGGTAGATTTGGAAGGAAGATCCTTATCATCTAAGGCCTCATCTTTTCTTAATGTTATATGGGGAGAGAGATCATGATGATGTGCATGACATCATTTTCTCTACAAATGTTTTGATGTTTAAGATAGGCTCTAGGAGAATAAGGAGGATCTACAGAGATAAAAACACTAATATTTTGACCTTTCCCCCCTTGCGCAAGGGTATGTGTATGAGAAGAAGTTAAGGCCATGTTTCTCTTCAATGCTTTCTCTCCATTAGAGAGATCATTGATAAGAGTATTGGCTCTTACTTCATTCACATTAGATACCCTAGGAGAGGTATGTAAAGTATTAGGTTTATCATTGTCGTCTCTAGGATTAGGATCTACAAAGGTGTTTAGGTGATCTACGTATGAAATGCATATACCCAACACCATAACACAATGTACATGTTAAATTAAAGATTTGAGATCTAATTTATGAAGAGGAATCAACTTGAAAATCCGAAGAAGGCAATATGTCCAAGCGATATGAATGGAAAGAAGTAACATGAAGTAAAAGAAGCCATTATCCAACACATGATTATAATAAATGTACATAAATAACAATATAGTCATATGTGAAATAGCAAGTAGATCAAACCCATTAATTGCCATGATGAATATTGAAATTTAAATCCAAGCAAATTAATTGAAAAAATAAAACCACTTAATTTATGTAAATTGATGAGATTCAAATTTGATTGATTGTTTTTTTTTTTTGATTTAAATTTTGAAAAATGTGAAATGAAATTTGAAAATGAGAATTTGAAAGTTGAGATTTGGAAATTGGAATTTGAAAAATAATTGAATAATGCAAAATTTTAGAAAAATGATTATTAGTTTTTGAAAAATTATGTAACCTCTTAGGAAATTTAAATTTATAATTTGGGCTTTGAAAATAACCTCTTAATTTAAATTTAAAATTACCCACTAGAAGATTTGAATTTACCCAATAAAAATTTAAACTTAAAATTAGGGATTTGTTAAATAACCTCTTAATTTTAAAATTTAAATTTAAAGTTATCCACAAGAAAATTAAATTTAAAATTAGGGACTTGTAAAAAGAACCTCTTAAATTTAAAATTTAAAAATTAGATCAAGGGTTGAAAATTGAAAAGTTGGGAAATGCACAAAATTAATTTAAATTTAAAAATTAGGGGCTTTTTAATTAACCACTTAATTTTAAAATTTATATTTGAACTTGAAATTTGATCCAAGATTGTAAATTTGAATTTGAAGCAAATTTGAAATGAGAAATTTAAAATTTAAACAACCCATAAGCTTAATTTTATTTTATTTTTAAATTAGGGTTTTTGAAATAAACCACTTAATTTTAAAATTTACATGTGAAATTTGAATTGCAAGAGAAAATTTGAATTTTTGAAATTGAAAAGTACTTAGATCTAAGATAATTAATCCAAATTATGCAATTCACACGCTCAATTTTGAAATAAAAAATTAGGGTTTTAGTGAAATTAACCTCTAAAATTTTTAAAATTTGAAAGGAAATCAAACTTGTAAATAAAAATTTGAATTTTAAATTGCATAAACAATCAAATCTAAGAACATAAATCAAAAATAAGGGTGTAAGGAGTCGGGTTCACCAAAATGTAAAGGGGAAAATTTGTTTTGGTTTGCAACATAAGAGGGAGAAATCACCAAATCAATTTCGCTTGGAAAACCTTTACATTCAAAAGAGGGAAGGGAATCCACTAGATCCAATCCTAAATGAGACAAGGACTGAATACTGAGTGGATTGGATTGATTTGGGTTTTTCTCTTTTGTAAGTTGAATTATTCTGATTAATAAGAAAAACAGGGTTTTCAAGACCCGAAACCTTTAACATAGGAGATTAAGAAGTATCATCATAGAGTATCTAGACCATAAAAAACTGCTTACAAAATGACTGGCAAAAAGGCCAGTAAATAGAAAGGACAACAAAAAATAGAAACAACAAAACAACAGAAACCAGGAAAACACTGCACAGTTAAAGAGTCTTCAGGAGGTCCTCTGCCTTAATCACCAATTGGTCATAGTTGGCCGCAACAACTTTGAGTTCATCCAGGTCCTTATTAAGCTTCTTCTCCTTCTTTTTACCTCTGGTTCTTTTTCTGGGTCCTTGAACATCTCCTGTACCTTTAGTGTCAGGGTCAATTTCCAGGATGTCCTTCTCCTCATCCAATTTGCTGATGAGAGTTTTGGTATTGCCAACAGAGACCTTCAGAATGTTTAAGCTTTGCTTTGTGATACTTTTGAGACATTCCTCAATTTTACTGACTATACTAACAGTTCCCGAAATAGTTTGATCCATAGCATTAGCATTCGCTTTCCTCTCCAACAAGTCTTTCTCAATTTGCTCGAATCTAGGGTTGAAGGAGTCTCTTATATTTTCAGCTTTAGCAACTATATTTGTCAAATCTTGCATACAATCTACCATAGTCTTCCCTTCACCAGTGTTGATAGTTTCCAGAATCTGGATTTTGTGGCTAAGCTTCTTGTTGTCATCCACAACTTTCTTGTAATTGGTGATTAACCATTCCATGATGTCCATAAAACCTTTCAAACCCTCAGGAGGAGGGTTTGAGGGGGGATCTATCTTACCAGAGTTGTCCTATTCCTTATTTGGGGTGTCACCAATAGTGGCTTTATCTTCAGCCCTATGAACTTCTCCAGTGGTCACCTCCTCCAAGTTCTGATCAACATCCAAAATATTTTTCTATTTATGTTCCTCCAGCTCCTTCACATTCTCATCCTTTCTCTTTTGTTTGTTTCTGGTCTGAGTATGGGCTTTGGTTTTCTTTTTCAGAGAACCTTGGGGTTTCTCCTTCTCTGAATTTTCAGAGACCTCCTTCGAGGAGGAGGAGCTTATCTGGAGAATTTTTCCTTTATATTTCTTGCCCTTTGAGGAGGAAGGCCTAGTTTTCAAATGTTTCCTCTTCTTGCCTACTTGAACTTCCGAGTCATCCATACTCTCCTCAAGTTCGCTCGTTGGATCGCTGTCAGAACCCTCATTCAAAGAAAAAATAGAGTCCGATCCATCCCCCTCAGATTTAGAAATAAAGGGCTGTGGGCGGGCTATTTGGTTAGCCTTGAGGTGGTCATAAATAAGAACCATTAAGCCTTGATGCATGGCAGTGTCACCCATAGGGTTCTCTTTATAGGCCTTAATGGTGGCATTCATAGAATATAATAGAAAATATGGAATGTTAACCTTCTCATCATGCCTAAAATGATTCATCAAAACAAAATGGTAGCCGTATACTTTAGTGAATCTACCATCCAAAGTAATATAACACATTATAACAAAAAGGACCTCTCTCCATGGTTTAACAAAATCCCTAGTGGGATAGTAAGTTTTACTTAGCTTCACCAAGTGTTTTTTCTCCTTTTCAGTTTTAGGATATCTTTCAATGGCCTCCTTGCTCACTTTTCTGTCTCTGTAGTAGTTGCTTCCTTCCCTTTAGAGATCCATGGCTTGGGAAATAAGTTCTTCATCTATGACAACAGACTGGTCTCCCATCTTCAAAGTGCCCTTTCTCCAGTTTTTACAAAAGAAATTGGTGACTGTGGCATCTCATCCATGGAGCCTCTCCATAAATTTTGAAAACCCTCCCTTCTGCAGAATGTTCCAGACCGCCTCCTTTTGCTTTCATTCCTTACAACTGGTAGGTTCGTAGCGACGCCTATTTCTGCCCATATTTTTGCTATTCAGAGATGAATGTCAAAACTTGTAGAGAGCTTTAGATAGAGAGTTTCTCAGAGCTACCAAATTTACCTAGAAAGCGTGGGAAGTGATACATTGAGTGTTATAATAAATGGTGTTGACAATATTAAAATTGCTTGAAGTACTCCTTTTAATCCGTTTCATTATTGTTTTGTACATTAATGATCTTTGGGGTGCTATTGTATCGGTCCTTAAAAATGATTAATCTAACATCCTCTAGGAGGCCTTGTTCTCCCTTCCAAGTAATCATTTCGTCTTCATTGACCACCGCATTGGCTGCCCAGTCAGCAGAACCATTCGCTTCATGGTAGATGTGAGATATGTAACTTTTCTCAAAAGTGTTAATGAGGTCTCTAGCAGCCTTTATAATGTTATTAATAGACCATGAGGGCTTAGAGGTCCCCTTAAGGCATTTGATGATGTTGTTAGAGTCCTCTTCAATCCATATGTAGGGGAAATTCCATCTTTTTGTGAGGAGAATACCTTGGAGTGCTGCCATTGCTTCTGCCTTGTGGTTAGTTTGGCTTCCTATTGGAACAACAACCATTTCCTTAAATATACCTTTGTCATCTCTAAGAATAGCTCCACATCCCGCAAGGCCTGGATTACCTTTTGTAGCACCATCAAAATTGACTTTGAACCAACCATGAGGGGGAGTTTGTCATCTTTCTTCTAATATTTTGTTTTGCTTGGGGTCAGAATTGCAAGCATTCTTCAAATTCTAGGAACTTAAAATGAGATTCCAATGGGTTGGTCAAAAAGAAGGGACCCCCAATGATCCCAATGTTCTCCACAATCGCCCATTGTATTTTTTGGAAAACAATATCCTGAGTAAGAGAAGTGTCCCTAAAAATATGATTGTTTCTTTCTTTCCATAATCCCCACATAATGTGAGGGAGAGATAGCTGCCACAAAGATCTCAAAAAGGAGTTAGACCAATGGTAATTCCAGGAGTAGAACAACTCATTGATAGTGTTAGGAAGCACCCAATCAAAGCAAAAACTCTTCAGAAATCTTTCCCAGATAGAAGCAGAATAGGAACAGTGGATAGCCAGATGGTCCACTGACTCTTCCTCCTTAAGACACAGAGCACATCTATTAGGAAAGGCAAATCCTCTACCCTTGAGGTTATCTAAGGTCAAGATTTTTTTTTTAAGAATACTCCAATAGAAAAAGTTGATTTTGGGGGTCAGACCCTTTAACCAAGCTTTAGACCAGAAAGGATTTTTAGAAGAGGTGGGGGAGAGAACACCATACATTGAAGAGATAGTGATATTACCTTTGGGTTCATATTTCCAAATGAGGGTGTCTTCCTCTTTATTCAACCAGGCTGAAGATAGATGATTTTTAAACTTGATAAGGCTAGGGTGAATACTTTCTATGTTCTGCCATTTATTACCATTTCAATACCCTTCAACTAAAGGACCAAAAGTTCTAATACAAGAGGAGGCATAAGGGGCCCATTCTAGGAAATTAGTCAATGGTTTATCAAAAAGCCAGGGGTCTTCCCAAAAATAAACTTTCCTACCATTGCCTACTTTCCAAGTAACCCCTTTAGCAATGTTATCTCTGCACTTAGAAGCATGATTCCAAATATGGGACCCATTAATGCTGATTTCAGAATTGATAAAAGAGGAAATAGAGGAGGATAGAAGAGAGTACTTACTTCACCAGATTTTACACCATTCACTCTCTGAGTGGAACATTCTCCAAACCTGTTTAGACAAGAGAGCTTCATTTAAGTTCCGGATTCTTCTTAGGCCTAGACCACCTTTACTTTTCGGTCTGCATACCTAATTCCAAGCCACAAGAGACATTCTTTTCTTATCCTCAACCCTTGACCATAGAAATTTTCTTTGAATTTTTTCAATTGAATCAGCATACTTGATTGGAATTCTGAAAAGGCTTAGGGCATAGATAGGTATGCTTTGAAGAGAAGCTTTCAAAAGTTGAATCTTTCCAGCCTGACTTAAAAGGGATCCTTTCCAACCAGCTATCTTTTTATGAAACTTGTCCACTAGAGAGATCCAAATAAGTGGCAGGAAGATCAGCAATCTGACATTCCAGGATTCTACTGATTCTATGTTGTCTTCTCTCTAGAGTATTGATGAAAAAAACTTCACTTTTGACCCAATTAATGAGCTGACCAGATG
This sequence comes from Cryptomeria japonica, assembly GCF_030272615.1. Taxonomy (NCBI): domain Eukaryota; kingdom Viridiplantae; phylum Streptophyta; class Pinopsida; order Cupressales; family Cupressaceae; genus Cryptomeria; species Cryptomeria japonica. The sequence continues at coordinate 521,216,850 of NC_081412.1, read as the reverse complement.
AAGAGGCAAACTTACAAAGAGTGTCCTTCAGGGTTCTAACTTCTGAGATACTTGACTCCCCCATGACAATGGTATCATCTACAAACTGTTGGTGAGAACAGATAAGATTAGCTGAAGAAGGTTGGAGTCCCTTAAAAGATCCTCGCATAACCATGTTTTCCATAGACCTACCAAAACATTCAACCATAATAATGAAGAGGATAGGGGAAATGGGATCCCCTTGCCTCAGTCCTCTAGATGCTTGGAAAAAGGGGGAAGGGGAACCATTGACAAGAACAACAAAAGAGACTGAGGTAATAAGCTAACTGAAGAGGTCAACACATTTGGTGGAAAAACCATAAGCCACAAGAACCTTCACAAGAAAAGACCAATCGACCCGGTCATAGGCCTTAGAGAGATCAAGCTTGAGGATGAGACCTTGTTTCTTATCCCTAACAAGAGAATGAATATTCTCATGGACAGTAATAATGGAGTCAAGAATTTGTCTTCCTGGGACAAAACCATTTTGCTGATGATTAATCAGAGAAGTAAGGACAGTCAGGATTCTGGTGGTAAGAACCTTGGAGATAATCTTATAAAAAGAATTGCATAAGCTGATTGGTCTGAACTTCTCCATGGAGTTAGCACCTTGGGTTTTAGGAATAAGTGCAATGAAAGTGCCATTAATTTCTTTCAAACTTATTCTAGCCCCAAAAAATTCCTTGACCCCGTTGGAAACATCTTTACCTACAATGTAAGTTGAATTGTTAAAATAAGTAGAATGCTGAAATTGAAGACAAAATATGTGGAAACAATGAGCTACAAGTTCGGGATTCCAACGTGCACCTAGATCTAAGTAATATGAGCTAATTCAAAATTGCCCTGTGAAAACTACCAAAAATAGTGGGGATCGAGTGCAGGGACCAGGATGGCCCCTCTTGGTCCTCTGAAATTTCCAATCGTCGAAAAGGGTTTTTCCATCTATGTGTATGAAGCTTATTTCCAGAAGTACAACCGCACACCTATTTTCTACACACAGAAGGAAAGGGAAATGTGTTGGGAATAGGGGTTTGCCTAAGTCAAACCCCGATTGAGGATTCAATCTTGAATATGGAAAGGTATACCTTAGATCGACAATGATTGATAATGATGCTTTTCTTCTTGAATGTAATCACACATGTTGTATGAAATGGCATGAACATGAAAAAACCCTAACACACACATTCTTGCAAATGAATGATGTAATTTTGCTCCAATGAAGAATATGCAGCCTTGAAGAATGCTTGATGAAGAATGCTTGAATTCTTGATATAGTCTCCTTGCCTTCTCCACCTTGCTCTCTTATATGCTCCTTATGTTGGTTATGATGCTATATCTAAAATGAGAGGGGAAGACCTCCTTATATACTTTACTATCGTCAAACATTCTAATTTTCTGACATGGGTTGACATGAGGAATTTTTTTCTAGCTCAAATTTGAGATAGGGCCTAGGGGCCAAAATGCGGTCAAAGTTGCAAGGGGTGCAATTTTAGGATGCTACACTAATCAATTTCTCACAGCATTGTGGCATCCGTGGGATGAAGATTGAATTCATAAACTACTAATTTGTTTGATGCAGAATGATTGTAGAAGAATGGATGTCAAACAAATGTTTTAGTAGCATAACTCACCACTGCTATCTTTTCAATTTGGTTTAGAATGGACATGGGATTGCCTTCTGATTAGAGTAGCTCACATACTTCTATCTTTAAGGGAAATGAAATTTTTTCTTTTGTCTTTGGAGTGCTTTCTTAATCTGTAGGGCGAGCCCACTGTTGCATTGAGTACCTTTCCACCCACCTTTAGGGTCTTAGGAGAGAGGGAAAGAAGATAACGACACCCACATTTTAGTTTGTAGTAGAGGGATATCCTTGACTAGAGATTTGATCACCTCACAAGGGTATTTTTAATTGGGACACATTGGGGATATCTTCTCTCCCAATGTGATCTTGAGTGGTGTGTTTTCGAGCCGCTCTATAAAAAAATTGGTCAAACGAATTGAGTGTTGAGTGAATTTGACATACATGGAGGCCTTCTCTGCACCGATAAGCTCAATTAGTTCCTTAAGTGGCTTTCTTGACGAATTTATTGTTGGACTGGACCCATCAGAAAATTAGTACAAACCAGCTATTTTAGATTGACAAAAACCTTTTTCTTATTGACTCAGGTGTTGTGATATGCACATGCCGAAGAAACTCCTCATGTACCCTTCAACTTGAGAGAGAAAATTTCTTGTGATTTTCGGATCTTTAGAAACTTGAATCTTGGTATGCCCGAGAAGTGTGTGTCATGGAGTGGAGCCAATGCTACCAAGATTCTATCTATCCAACTGAATGTGGTATTCTAGGAAAGGGGATTCAACAAGTATTATCTTTTCCTAACCTTAGGATTGTGCTTGAATGTGTTCATTTCATAGTCAAAATTCAATGACCATTTTGTATTCTACGTTTGCTGATTACTTTGAAACAAAGACAAAATATTTTTCAAAATCCAAACACTTGTTCAAACACTTCAAACCTTCCAAACAATCAAATAAGAAACTTGTTCAACCAGTCAAATTCAAACATTTCAAACATCTTAAAACCGTTTCAACCAAACATAGGTTTCATCTTAGATCTATTTGCATCATTATCATTACCCTTGGTTTAGGATTCATTTCTATATCATTATCATTATCTCTTGGTTTAGGACTCATTTCCATATCATTGTCATTATCTGTTGGCGATTGACACTCATTCGGTGAATTTTAGTGCATGGATAATGGATTGGGATTATCATTGATGGAAAATCTACTTGGAAATCCTATCCAATAGTCATGATGTTTGGTAACTGGTGGAGAAAGTGATCTGGTAATTTGTCTCTGGTATTTTAGGATTAGCAGGGCAGTTTTTGGCTCGTAAGCTTTCCGGTGATTGCGGTGGTTGGATTCGTGCATAGGATGATAGGGCCAACTTGTAGAAGTCATTTTCACATCATTTGATGGATCCACAAATGTTTTGGTGATTCAGTCTAAGACGACACCCATTTACACATTACATTGCATATTGTGCTTGGCCAACTTGATAATTGTTTATTTTGTGATTGCGGATATATAAGACCGATGAAGAAGATCTTTTTGGTGGATGATATGCATGAGTTGTGATCGAGAAACCTTTTGGTGCACCTTCACGTGTGCATTCTTGATCCAGTAGCTGACTGAGAAGCAAAACAAAATAGAGTTGCAGAGGTGGTACAGTCAGATGTTATGCACTCAACCAGAACTCATCCAGGCATTGTTGATGCTATTTTGGAGTTCAAACATTGTAGTTATCAATGTAATTGATTTGTAAATTAGTGAGACTTCCATATTGTAATTGAACCTTTGGTTCTAGGCACTGTGCCTGGATGAAAGTGCATTCCCCTCATGTAATATTTATGTACTCCTGATCATAGTATATGAATATTGTGGGTTCCAATCCCACTGCGGGTTTTCCCTTTTCGGGTTTCAACATAAAAATATTGGTGTTACGTTTTTGTGGTTGATTATCTTGTGTTTCTGCATTTTACTTTCTTGCATTTGCTTTTGGTGGTCTAAGAATAAGTTTGAAAGTTTATTTACTGGTAGAACACTGATTCATCCCCCTCTCTGTGTTCCTTGATTCCAACAATTGGTATTAGAGCCTAGTTCCTCTAAGGAAGCCTAACCACTTGAGGAAGGTCCAAGAGATTGAATCAATGGATTCTGGTTTGCAAAGACTTGAGGATCTTGATGCAACAAGAAATGAAATAAGTTCATTAAAGAGAAACCTAAATGCAACTAAAGACTTTATTAATGATTTGAAAGATCAAGTGAACACTTCAATAGAAAAAATGAAAGAGTTGATGGACAAGCTGGAGGAGAAAGAAGAACAAAGCATGGATAATCAGGACAAAGCTGATGAATGTGATAAACTTGCTAGAGAAAATGTGTATTGAAGAATGGGATACAATCCATTGTGTTGAAGTTGACTAAGGATATTGAATACTAGAAGAAGAATGAAGAAAGCTTGACTCAATCATTGAAGGACAGATTGGATGAATGCTTCAGGCTTATGAGAATGATCAGTTGAAGCTTGAGTTGGCACAATCAAGGAATAATAGTCAAGAACTTGAAAGACAAATTGATTCCCTAAGAGTTGAACTTGCTAGTGCAAATAAATACAAAGATAAATTCAATGCTAGCTCAATAAGGCTTGATGAGATGCTGAAAAGTCAAAGACATGGAAAAGACATGCGAGGACTCAGATTTGAGAAAGGTGAATCCTCTGGATCTGGACAAAGCAAGGCAAAGCCTAATCATAAGAAGAGAAAGAATCATCTAGTAATTCAACCTAATGCCCACAAATTCAATGGTAGATGTTTTACTTACAATAAATTTGGTCATATGGAAAATCAATGCAGAAGTAGGATGAATAATGGAATGAACAATATGAACAATGGTCCTACCTTTATCGATCAGTGTTTCATATGCAATAATTTTGGTCACAAGTCAAACATATACAAAGAACTAATGAACAATTTTCAGAACAAGAAATGTTATTCCTATGGAATATTTGGATATATCTCTAACCAATGTAGGATGAGACCAAATGAGATGAATTTCATACCTATGCAGAAAAGTGTTGTTTGTTGAGCATGCAACAAAATTGGTCACATTGAAAAGTAATGTAGAAGTAAGAATAATGATTTGGTAAACAAAGGCAATCAGATGAGAAAGGAAAAGAAAAGGTAGAAGTGATCAAGAAAAAGAATGAGAAGATGTGGGTTAGAAAATATGAATCCAAGACAGACAGTGGATTTGCATTTGAATCCGGTGTAGGATCTTCATTCGGTAACTAAGGCTTTCGGCCTTAGGGGGTGGTATCTTCATGCACAATCTTGTAGAACCCCCTGGATAGATCTATGATCGGTTATGATTGATCACAAATGCTTGGAGATGATTATCCAAAATTCTTCACGTCAATATTAGAATCTGGTAGAATGGCTTATACTGAACAAGACATCCGGTTGAACTTTATAGTTGCATTTATTTCAACTTAAAGTTAGGGTTTGTGAAGTTAAAAAGGGCAAAATATGAATCATTTCTCACATTGCAATCGAAGAGTTGAGACTGCAGAGGGATGTGAACTAGTTTCCAAGGTGATTAGAAGGCTTGAGGTGATTCGACAAGGAATTCTTGTGCATCCAGAAGAAGAAAAGGTATTTTATCGAAGCATTTCAACCCTAAATTTCTTGAAATGGCATCTTCTTCTATTGATACACCCTTGGTAGTAGAAGTTTTTGAGAGAACAAGATCACAATTTAAAAGACATCCTTTTAAGTTTGTTGAAGATTATCCAAATGGTGTTTTTTAGTTTGTTCCTTACGAAGTTTTGCATGTTGATGATGTGAGGGCATATATTCACTGTTCAATTGAGGAAACCAGAAATAAGGACATCCTAACCCTATATACTCACCACATAATGGATAAAGTTGGAAATCCCAAACCGGAATATGCTCAGTTGTAGAGGAAGGGTTTTACGCAGTTTGTTCACTTCCTGACATTTGATGAAGATGAATAGGTAAGATACATTTTGAGCCATGTCCATGATGAATTCATATGGCTGGACAAACCTTACTAGATAACCAATCAGGTCATCCATGTAGTCACTTGCCTGAATCAAATCGGTGACAAACCTAATTTGAGAAAAGTAATGAACCCTACCATTACAAAGCTAACTGGTGCTCAATTTGATCACATATCAATGAAAATTGATGATATCTTGGAGCATGATGTGAGATTTGCATCCATGATCATTGGCTATAAAGTTTACAAGTCTAGAAAATTTAATTTGGTCTTCGGTACTACAATATATGGAGCCTATCAAATGGTAAAAGAAGATATGCAGTATGATTTGTGTTCAATTCTTCTTGAAGAGCTCCTGAGGAATTTGAAAAAGATCAAAACTGACAAGAAGAATATTTTCAAATTCGGTACTTTGATTATTTGTCTTACATTGTACTTCATGAATGAGATCCCTGAGACAGGAAGAGTCCAATGGGATTATGACTTACCAATGGAATCTCATATCAAACAAGGCCTATAGAGATTGCCAAACAAAGAAATTCAAACAACTGCCCTATGGAGTTTCTTTAAAATCTTCCAAGGCAAAATGAAGAATAGAGTAAGGATCCCTAAGGAGGTAGTAGACAAATATGCAGACTCTATCTATTTCATCATGGATAAAGACTAGTGCCATATGGAGGCAGTAGAGCCTAGGAAAGTATGGATAATACCGATGGGTTATGAGGTAGATGCTCAAACTCTTGAATCCTATTCTCAAAACCTTTTAAGAAAACTGGTTGACCCTTTAGAAGAAAAATTGGGCACATTCAAAGAAAAGGATATGGAGTTGCACAAAAAGTTCACTTAGCCAGAAAGGAAGAGAAAAGTAACAAAAATGGCAGAGGCAGTGGCAGAGCAGATGGGTTTCACCAAAGAAGCTATTAAGAAGGCTAAGGAGAAAGCAGAGGTAGAATCAAAGAATCCTAAGACTGAACTGACTCCCTCCCAAGCTAAGCCTATGGAGACTAATTCTTCTTCTACTCCAGTGAAGTCATCTACAACATAAAGCTCATCCAGAAAAGGAGTATTGAAGCAAAAGTAGAAGTTGAAGAGAACTTATGTAGTTGTATCCCCTATTGCTTCTGAGACTGAGTTAGATGAGGAAGCGAAGAAAGAAAAGAAGAAAGGTGAATTTGTTAGGGTAATCAAGAAACCTTAGTCCAGTGGTGAGAAAAGCAAGAAGACAAAATCAAAACCCTCTCTAACTAGCAAACCTAAAAGAGGAAGAAGGGTAAGGATAGAACTTGATAAGGACCTTGAATCTGACAAGATGGAAGGTAAATACACTATCATCCTCCATTGACTGCAAAAGAACTATCTGATGAAATAGTCAAGGATGGAAATCTTAAGAATATTAGTGTATACTATGATAATTTTGATAAGAATGAGCAAAGGGAAGTTGAGGAAGCTGTTGTATTGCATCTACATAACTTCAACAAGTCTTTAATTGAATTAGAACATAATTGTAGTCACACAAATCTGTCCAGCTTAATTAAATAAATATTCGCTATTTATTTGATTAAAAATCCACTAGCCATCAGTTAATTAAATTAATATTTAATTAATTCATCTCCAAACATTCTCCTCTTAATTAAATAAATTATTCAATTTATTTTAATTAATTCATTAAACCAAATTCACAATCAATTAAATGAATAAAATCTATTTATTTAATTAAATCCCCCTTTTCCTCTTTTAAATAAATTAAATAAAACATTTATTTAAATCATTATCCCCTCCACTTGCATTTTCCTACAAAAGCAACTTGCACACATTTATTGAAATAAATGAATTTTTATTTTAATAAAATCCTATTTTCCCTCACCCACCAAATCCAATTGCATTCCTAAATCCCCTTCTAGATTCCTCTAACCCCTTCCTAATTAGCCTAATCCATCCCCTAATTATTGTCACATTCCTAAGCAAAATGGAGTCACTTCTCAAAGACTTCAAAAGTCTTTGAAAAGCATTTAATGCTTTGTGTGTTCAACAAATTAACCTCCAAAGTCTTCCAAAACCACTAATGGCTCTTACATGACCATTTATGGCTCTTACATAACCATTTATGGTTATTTCAAACTTGTCTCCCCAAACATTTATTGCTTTGACCATGTTTATCCCTCTTGCCCTTTGCACAAGAGTTTATCTATTGGATAAAAGCTTTATTCTTTGAATAAAGAGTTTATTCATTCAACTAACCTTGACCTTAACTCCCAAGGTCATGTCAAGCATTTAATGCTTATTCCCTCTCCTCTCAACCTATCTCACATTGACACTTGTCATCTTGGGATTGGGTTGAAAGCCCTCACATGGATTTGAAATCATTCAATCCTGACCCTTGTTGAGGTTGCTCAATCTCAACCATCCATTGCTCCATTTTTCCTATAAATAGAGCTCATTTCTTCATAATCCGGATCCTAAAAACTTGTGTGCATTTAACCTTTAGGCATTTTAGAGAGCATTTAGCATAGCAAACTAATATCTTGTTATTTTGGTTAAAATCAATCATTTTAATAGCATCTAGTATTTTAGCTTTTGATTTTACATTTGGAGCAAAATACTCAAATCTCAATCCTCCATAAGCATCCATAGTGCAAAAAGCTGCTGAGAGCTACACTATTTTGGAACTTGGAGAGGAGAGGAACAAGGGAGAAGGAGCTAAGAGCATGCTAAGAGGTATTTGGAGATGCCTTATTATCTTTGTTTCATTTGTTAGATATATTAGCATGATTTTAGTATCTCTTTTGATATTCCTGTTTATATTAGTTTTTGATTGACTAACACTAACGATTTCTTGTGTCTTGTGTTGTTTGTCATTTGCTAACCTTGTCCATTTCATAGTGCATCAGTAATATTCCCAAATATTTGTATAATATTCTTGATGCTAGGAGACTAACAACAAGCAAATTAGATAAAGAAATGAAAGAGCGTGAATTGATAAACATCAGTGCTTGCGTATCTCAAGAAGAGGTTGGTAGACTTATGGAGTTGGCTAACTGGAAAGAATTCAGAAGAAAAAATAGAGTAAACAAGCTTATGGTTGGTAGAGTTGAAGAAGTGAGAAAAGAAATATAAGAGATATGGAAAAAGTTTCTAAAGAACAATCGGATATCAATTAACGATGATGAATCTCAAAAGGATGATACCTTTCATTCGGTAGACTAGACCCATTCAACCATTGAGACAACACATAGTCAAAATCCTCTTGTTTATCATTTAGAGATAGTGGAGATGAAAGGTGAGAGTCCCAATAGACACCCGAAGATGTTACTGCACCAAGTGGCAACACCAGTGCATAGGTTGAAGAAATGGAAAAGGATAAAGAAGGAAAGGTTACAGAAAGAGAAGAGGCAGAGAAGGATAAAGCACATGATAAGGTATAGGAGAAGGGAGAGCAAAAAATTGACAATGTCTCGGTAGTCACAACAATTGACACTCCTAAGGACAAAGGGAAAATAATTCTCCCGCATATCTCTATTAATTTTGATAAACCTCTTGATATCAAACAGATGTCCCCGACAGAAAGGCTAATGGTAGCTACAACAGTCTAGGTTCAAGTTAGTCAAGATTTAGTCAAATCAAAGAATGAGGACAAGAAGTTAATTGAGATGTCTGTAGATATTTTGCAGAAGGTGGTACCGGAAGTACAACTAGATCCAAACTCCAATCCCTCCGGTAAGCTCTCACATTTGATCAACAACATCAATACTAATTTTGAATCATTGGAGAAGGCAACCACCAAGAAGGTATTGGATAGATTCAAGGAGGTGAGAATGCAAACCTTCTAGAAAATGATTGAGGATGACAGGGTCAAATTAAATAAAGGACTGCAGACCATTTATGAAGCACTGAGTGAAGGAGGAAAGATATACAAGTAATGTCTTTCACTATCCAAATTCACTTCAGATATAGATAAGCAGATAAGTGTTTGCTAAGGAAAATTTGATAGTATATCTCAGACATTTGACTCCAATGTTGCCCTTGCCACCAGCATAGAAGGTCACGTGATGGCTCTTACTGATCAAATATCGAGCCTTAATTTAGAGAAGGAGAGAATTATGAGGAGGGTAGGCGAACTCCAGAACCATATTTCTCCCCGAATAGACACCATGTTGAGCAATAAAGTTGATTGCTTGAAGATAATGGCTCAACCTATTCCATCTAAATTGAAGGATGTGGAAATTTATGCCTATGTTTTCAATGCATTCATTACAGTTTTGGATAACTTGAAGAGTGGGTGGGATACTCACTCAAGATTTTTGAAGACCTTTTTTGCAGATATCTTCAAGTATGTATAGATTATTTGGTATATACCCTTGTATATAAGTTTTTGAGAAGCACTTCATCTTTAGCATTGTTGTCAAAGGGGGAGAGTAGAGTAAAAACTGTACATAATGATATAGGTGTTTGAGTTTTTGGTGTAAGGGGGAGCCTTAGAAATTTTGATCCAGTTTATAGGTGTCAACACTTAGTCATTTTTCACGAGTGTTGCCATCAATGCCAAAGGAGAAGATTGTTGACAATTGACACTCATCCAATGAATTTTAGTGCATGGATAACAGATTAGGGTTGTCATTGATGGCAACACTCCTCAAAAATCCTATCTGGTAGTCATGTTTTTTGGTAACTGGGGGAGAAAATGATATGGTAATTTGTCTTCAGTATTTTAGGATTAGCAGAGCATTTTTTGGTCCGGAATCTTTTCGGTGATATGCATATGTTTTGGTGATTCGGTCTAAGTCAAAACCCGGTTACACGTTACATTATATATTGTGCTTGGTCGACTTGATAATTGTTTATTTTGTGATTGCGGATATATAAGACTGATGAAGAAGATCTTTTTGGTGGATGATATGAGCGGGTTGTGACCAAGAAACCTTTTGGCACACCTTCATGTGCACATTCTTGATTTGGTAGATGACTGAGAAGCAGAACAAAATAGAGTTGCAGAGGTAGTACAGTCAGATGTTATGCACTTAACTGAAACTCATCCAGGAATTTTTTGATGCTATTATGGAGTTCAAACATTGTAGTTATCATTGTAATTGATCTGTAAGCCAATGAGACTCCATATTATAATTGAACCTTTGGTTCTAGGTAGTGTGCCTGAATGCAAGTGCATTCCCCTCATGTAATATTTATGTACTCCTAATCAAAGTATATGAATATTTTAGGTTCCAATCCCACCATGGTTTTTCCCTTTCTGGGTTTCCACATAAAAATCTTGGTGTTATGTTTTTGTGGCTGATTATCTTGTGTTTCTGAATTTTACTTTCTTATATTATCTTCTAGTGGTCTAAGAATAAGTTTGAAAGTTCATTTACTGGTAGGACATTGATTCACCCCCCTCTCAATGTTCCTTGATTCCAAAATCATCCTTAGTTGGATTCATTCGCTATCATTGCCATTATCCATTAAATCCTAAATCTTAGAGTCATCTTTGCATTAATCTATATCATTTTATTATAACCTCTTAGTGATCATTATCCTCCCTAGTCTCTACATCAATCCTAACATTGTTTAAAAAATCATTGTCTATATTAATCCCATATCATTTTAGGATAATATTTTGCATATTATTCATCCCCACAAGTCATAGGGTCAAATCATTATCTCCATTTTGCATTATCTTCAAAATTAGGGTGGTCCCTAGTCCAAATCCAAAATTGTCATACTAGTCCATTTGCATTTCCCTTTAGCATATATCATTTCTATCCTCATTTTAAATTATATCATTTATTTAGTATCATACTTCACATTTGCATTTAATCTCAAAGATTAGATTTTTCAAACTTGAAGAATCAAATATTTAGATCATATCCAAAGTCATTGTTAGGGAGTCTTGACCTTGATCAACCCTTGTCCTTTTATCAAAAACAATATCTTGTCACACCTAGCTTAGTATCCAAGCCATAGGTTGTTGGATTTTTGGGGAGATTTTTGGATTTGTTTGTTGTCATTTTTGTTGCTAGGATATGTTGTTGTCATTTATGTCAACATATTCCTGTGATTTATTTCGGCAAGTTTGGAAATAGTTTCTGATCCAGTTTTGAAGTTTGGTTTTGCTAATCACTGTTTTGTGGAATCTGGTATTTCCTTCGGTATATTCCGGTGTGATTAGATCTTGTGTTGAGACTTTGGGATATTGTTTGGGATGATCTTGTGTATCTTCCTTTCCAATGGTTCATGATTTGGTGCTCCACAAGTTATCTCTCTTCGTGATAGTTACCGATTGGTCGTGTTCTTGAGCTTTCTAGATGTTGATCGATCAAGATTTAAAAAGTGTTGTTAGTGCAATTGTTCCAGATGGTTCTAATATGTTTTCTGGTGTTTCCCAGTCTATCCTATTTGTTTTGGTGATCTGCATTGATTGTTGTGTGAGTTTTTGGTGATTTCTTTGAACTGGTGATGAATTTTTGTGTTATGTGGTATTTCTGGTGGTGTAGCATGTTTTGATTGATCTTGGCATGATCTCCGGTGGATATGATCATTTGGGAATTTGAACTAGGTCCATCCTATGTAATGTAAATCATTATATTGGTCTAGTGATCGATCTTTGTATCATGTAATATAATTTTTGTAATTATGAGTTGAGGGTTGAGGGTTTAGCTGACCTTGTTATCAAGGTTGATGATTTGTATTTATAGGTGAGATTATTATGTAATTTAGGTGTTGGTATTGTGTCTGCATTATCAGAGAGATGTGATTGTGTGAAAAAGAGACTTATAATTCAGTGTAGTGTTGAGTTGAGATTGGTGTTGCAGAGTAGACAATTGTGCTTAACTGTAACTATCATCAGGCATTTGTAGATGCTATCATTGTAGTTCATTTATTTTGAATTGTAGTCTGAATCATATTGTAAGTTAGCGAGACTTCCTTGGGGGTTGTAGCCTTCCAGGAATATATCTTTTGAGTAGTGAGCTCAAGGCAGTGTGCCTGAATGCATGTGCATTCCCCATTGTAACATTTTCACATACTACTCCAGAGTATCATCTTACTGTGGGTTGGTTCCCACCATGGTTTTTCCCTTAACTAGGTTTTCGACCTCAAAATCTTGGTGTTTTGCTGTTAATTTGCTTATCTGATTCATTGTTGTAGTTTATTAGTTTATGTTTTGAAGATTAATCTGCTTTGATCTGGTGAAGATTGATTCACCCACCCCTCTCAGTCTTCCTTCTTGATTGCTGCTAACATAGGTGAGACTTTCTCAATTTGTCCTTTTATCAATTTGTCCTTTTATCAATTTGTCCTTCTATCCTATAAAGGTCTTGTTTCCATTTTAATCCTCTAGGGTATCTCTTTAGACTTGCACTCCTAAGGTTTTTCATAATCTTCAAAAACAACAAAAACATAGGTTGCATTGTCATTCTTTATAGTTTCATTATCATTCCTTAATCCAATTTGTCAAAAAATTCAAAAAACATAGGTTGCATTGTCATTCTTTAGGATTGCATCTTGTCATTCCTTAATCTAATTTATCAAAAATTTCAAAACACATAGGTTGCATTTGTCATACTTGGTTGCATTTTTCCATTTGCAAAATTCTCAAAATCCAAAAAAAAAAAGGTTGCATTGCATTTCATTGGGCTAAAACTTCAAAAATCCAAAAAAAATGGCATATAGTGCAATGGTTGAAACAAGCTCTCAAGATTCTAGGAGACAACATTATCCCTATCAATCTTCCTACTCTCATGGGATCATGTCATTGCAACAAAACAATCAATCATGTCAATCCAACATGTACATGTCCCAAAACAAGCATCAAACCTATCATGAACAGATAAGTGTCATGCCTGTTTATCCATCACTTGAAGAACAAATAGCTCAAGAAATAGAGATTTTGGAATAAAAAGTTCAAAAAAGTGAAAATAATTGATGGATTTCAAAAATTCAGAGGTCCCAATACAAACTTAGAGTTATTTGACGTACAAGCTCTTATTATGAAATCAAACATACTATCTCTCCTCTCACAAATAAACATGAGAAACCAATATCAATAAAAAAACCATCCAACTATGCAAGTAGACATCCAATATCAGCCTCAGAAACCCCAAGCTTATCAAAATGTTGGGCCAACCAACCAAATGACACAACAACAACACACCATCCAGGATAAAGGTTGAGATTCAAGATGACTTTGAGCTAAACAAGGAGAAAGAATAGATTGATTTCATCCACCAAATGGAAGATAAAAACATCTTGGTTGAAGATATCAACTCAAATTCTAAAAATAGTTTTTTTCAATCTAACTTTGATGAGGCTAAAAATAAAGAAACTAGTTTGCAAGAAAAGATAGAACATGGAGATGAACAAATTGTCCTTTCAGAAGTTTCAAAAGAAGAGCTTGATGATTCCATAAATGAAGATAGGATGATTACTTCAGACAACCCTATGTTGGAAGCTTGGAGGCACACAAATGAAAAGGATGAAATTTTAACAATTTGGCTCATCGAAAAGAGAGATGAGCACAATAATTTAAGCACCTGAGTAGCACAATCATAGCGTGGTAATGTTGAAGAGGATGTTTTCCAAATTGGTAACTCAAGGTATGCTAAACACTCACAATTTTTAGATTTATCGTATCTTCCTATCTCTTTTAAAAAATTTTGGTTATCAAGGAAATCATACTAAAATGGGTGACAAAATAAGGGACACAAAGTACAAAATTCATTCCTTGTTTCAAGTTTCAAAGATTTCTTATTTATGGCATTGCTTAGTGCCCTGATTGATTTTGAAATGATAAATGTTATGGGACTTCAGATTGCAAATGAGATTTGGGAGATGCTTGAGATCCTGTATGAAGGTGATAGCCAAGTGAAATTTTCTAAGCTGCAGATCTTGAAAGGAAAGTATGAGACATCGAAGATGGGATATGATGAGAACATACATTCATACATTGCTAAAGTGAATGAGCTTGTCCTTGGTATCAAGAATGTCGGTGGAAAGATTGAGGAAGATGAGATTGTTTCTAAGGTGATGAGATATTTTCCTCCTACTTATAAACATAAGGTTGCTACTATTGATGAGATCCAAAGTGTGATGACAGTGACAAGAGATGTGTTGGTTGGAAAACTTGCTGCATTTGAGCTAAGCGAATTTGGAGAATCACATGGAAAGTCTGAGACTACATTTAGAGCATTAGCATCAATATCCAGTAAGAAGAAGTGTGATCCTGATGAGTGTAGGATATCCAAATATTAAAGAGAAAGAAGAGAGATAGAAGAGAGAAAAAGATCTTGATGAGCTTGAAGCACTGATTTCTCAGAGATTTCCTAAAGGTGCCGGTAAGTATGATGGAAAGTTGCCCTTGAAATGTTTTTCTTGTAATAAGATAAGACATTTTGTTTCTAGATGTCTGGAGAGAATGGCTAAGTATGATAGGAATGATAGATATGAGAAGCATGAAAAGTATGATAAGCTTTACAAGTCTAACCAGAAGTTTAGGAACAAAAAGAACTTTCTATTATGCTATAGATGAAGGTATTACAGATGATGAATCAGAAGGAGATGAAGTTATGTTTATTTCTATTAAAGAAGATAGACCTGCACCTATTGATTCCACTAGCTATTCTATTAAGGAGAAAGATTTTGCCGCTAAGATAGAAGAAAAGGGTGTATGGGCGATTGACAACGGTTGTTCACATCATATGACCGATGACAAAAGAAAATTTGTAATCATGGAAAGGTATGATGGTGGACTAGTTAGATTTGGAGATGACAAAGCCTGTATAATCCAGGGGAGAGGTTCTATTTATTTTGATGGTAAGCATAATACTGATGATGTCTTGTATGTTGAAGGTTTGAAGCATAATCTTTTGAGTGTTGGAAAAATGGTTGATAAGGGTTATGATCTACAATTCAAGGATGGTAAATGAAAAATTTGAATGCCTTCTATATAGAGATTGCATCTTGGATTAAGACTGAAGGTAACATTTTTTATTTGAATGTTGGTGATAAAAGTTGTTTGATTGCTAAGATAGATGAGATTTGGTTGTGGCATAGAAGGATGTGTCATGTAAACTTTGATTCATTGATTAAGATCAGTTCTACACAAGATCTTAGAGATCTGCCTAAAATTGTTAAACCTGTTAATTTGGTATGTAAGGAGTGTTAGTTGGGTAAGAAAACAAGGATTTATTTGAAGAGAAAACTTTATACATCTGATGGATTGTTGGATCTTGTGCATACTGACCTATGTGGACCTACAAATGTTATAAGTGTGCAGGGTGATAGATACTTTATGCTGCTAATTGATGATTATTCCAGAATGATGTGGTTTGTCTTTTTGAAGGAAAAATCAGAAGCATTTGAGAAATTTCAGATATTCAAAGCTAAAGTTGAAACCGAATCTATATTGAAGTTGAAGTGTCTGAGATCTGATAGAGGTGGAGAATTCTGGTCTAGTGAATTCAATTCATTCTATGAGATGCATGGAATTAGAAGATAGCTATTTGCTCCTAGAACTCCACAACAAAATGGGATTGTTGAAAGGAAGAATCATATTATTTTGGATGCTGCATGAACCATGTTGATTGAAGGAAATGTTCCGAAGGTCTATTGGAGAGAAGCTATTAGCATTACAGTTTATACATTCAACAAAGTTCATATCAAAGGTGATACCAGTAAGACCCCTTATGAGATTTGGTTTGGTCATATTCGTACTATGAAATATTTAAAAGTTTTTGGTAGCAAATGTTATAATAAGAGAGAAGAGGATCTTGGAAAGTTTGATGCTAGAAGTGATGAAGGTATCTTTTTGGGATATTCCACAAAGAGTAAAGTCTACTAATACTATAAAAAGAGACTGAGAAAGATAGTTGAGAGTGCAAATGTGAAGGTGGATGAGAACCTTGGGAAGGAGATCAGAGCTTATGATGATGGTCAACATGTTGTTCTAGCTCCAATTTAGCCTGAAGAGTCTAAGAATAATGATCAAGTAGAAACTATTAATCTGGATGTTGCTACTACTAGTGATGATGAGCAGGAACCTGAGGATCAGAACAAATAGAAGACTATGAGGTATGTTAGATTGAATCATTATTAGAATCAAATTATTGGTGACAAAAATAAAGGTGTGATGACTTGAAGAAGGTTAACTACAGAAGAAGTATGTTTGATTTCTAAAGTTGAGCCTAAAGATGTTGTTGAAGCTTGTAAAGATGAAAATTGGATAAGAGCCATGGAAGAAGAGTTGGACCAGATTGAAAAGAACAACACTTGGGAACTTGTGCCTAGACCTAAGGATAAAAATGTTATTGGTACTAAGTGGGTTTTCAGGAACAAACTGAATGAAGTCAGTGAAGTAGTTATAAATAAAGCTAGACTGGTCTGCAAAGGGTATTCACAGTGTGAAGGGATTGATTATGAAGAAACTTTTTCCCTGATTGCCAGAATTGAAGCTGTTAGACTGTTATGTGCCTACACTGATGCAAATTGGGCTGGTGATGTTGATTACTGGAAGAGTACTACTAGTGGAGCATCCTTTTTAGGTAAGAAGTTGGTTTCATGGGCTATCAAGAAACAATACTTAGTATCTTTATCTACTGTTGAAGTTGAGTACATTGTTGCTGCTAGTAATTTCACTCAGATAGTTTGGATGAAGCAAATGTTATAAGATATCAAAGTTATTCATGATTAGCCTACTATTATATACTGTGATAATTCCAGTGCTATAAACATGTCAAAGAATCTAGTGCAACATTCAAAGACTAAGCATGTGTCAATCAAATATAACTACTTGAGAGAGCAAGTCAGTGAAGGGAAGGTGAAGCTGGAGTATGTATCTACAAAGGAACAAATTGCTGATATTTTCACTAAACCTTTGCCTATAGATACATTTGTCTATTTTAGAGACAAGTCAGGGGTATCCACCCCTCTTGATGAGAATTAGGTGCATTGAGTTGCATCGATCTAGGGGAATTCAGAGCCTTATTATTTTATCCGGATTGATGAGTTGATGTTGCTCCTCTACTCGAGTAGTCTATTGATTTGGTTGTGTATCCCAAGGGGAGAGAGATTCATGATTCTATTTGATTTTCTATTTTGGAGATCTTTGGCATTTCCATGAAAGGGGGAGAGAGATCATGTGAAAAACTACTTTATCTATTTTGATCTTAGGGGGAGTTTGTTGGTGATATCTTCTTTCTTTGCATTGACTGTTTTTCACATTCATATGTTGCCATCAATGCCAAAGGGGGAGATTGTTGGATTATTGGGGAGATTATTGGATTTGGTTATTGTCATTATTGCTGCTAGGATATGTTGTTGTCATTGATGTCAACATATTCCTGTGATTTATTCTAGTGAGTTTGGAAAGAGTTTCTAATCCGGTTTTGAAGTTTGGTTTTGTTGATCACTGTTTTGTGGAATCTAGTATTTCCTCCGGTATATTTCAGTGTGATCAGATCTTGTGTTGATACTTTGAGATATTGTTTGGGATGATATTGTGTATCTTCATTTTTGATGGTTTGTGATTTGTTGCTCTGCAAGTTAACTTTCTTCGTGACAGTTTTTGATTGGCTATGTCCTTGACCTTTCTAGATGTTGATCGATGAAGATTTAACAAGTGGTATTGGTGCAATTGTTTCAGATGGTTATAATGTGTTTTCTGGTATTTCCTAGTCATGTCCTATTTGTTTTGGTGATCCACATTGATCATTGTATGAGTTTTTAGTGATTTCTATGAACCGGTGATGATTTTCATGTTATGTGATATTTCTAGTGGTGTAGCATGTTGTAGTTGATCTTGGTGTGATTTCTGGTGGATGTGATCATTTATGAATTTGAATTAGGTCCATGCTATGTAATGTAAATCATTATATTGGTCCGGTGAACGATCTTTGTATCGTTTAATGTATTTTTTGTAATTATGAGTTGAGGGTTTAGTCGACCTTGTTATCAAGGTTGATGATTTGTATTTATAGGTGAGATGCTTATGCAAATTAGGTGTCAGTATTGTGTTTGCATTATCAGAGAGAGGTGATTGTGAAAACAAGAGACTTATAATTCAGTGTAGTGTTGAGGTGAGATTGGTGTTCCAGAGTAGACAATTATGCTTAACCGAAACTGTCATCAGGCATTTGTAGATGATATCATTGTAGTTCATTTCTTTTGGATTGTAGTCTGAATCATATTGTAAGTCAGTGAGACTTCCCTGAGGGTTGTAGCCTTCCAGACATATATCATTTGAGCAGTGAGCTCTAGGTAGTGTGCCTGAACGCATGTGCATTCCCCATTGTAACATTTTCACATACTACTGCAGAGTATCATCTTATTGTGGGTTGGTTCCCACCATGGTTTTTCCCTTAACCGGGTTTTCCACGTCAAAATCTTGGTGTTGTACTGTTAATTTTCTTATCTGATTCATTATTGCAATTTATCGGTTTATGTTTTGAACATTAATTTGCTTTGATTCGGTGAAGACTGGTTCACCCGCCTCCCCTCTCAGTCTTCCTTCTTGATTGCTACTAACATACGTGATACTTTCTCAATTTGTCCTTTTATCAATTTGTCCTTCTATCCTTTAAAGGTCTTGTTTCCATTTTAATCCCCTAGGGTATCTCTTTAGACTTGCACTCCTAAGGTTTTTCATAATCTTCAAAAACAATAAAAACATAGGTTGCATTGTCATTATTTAGGGCTACATGTTATCATTCCTTAATCCAATTTGTCAAAAATCTCAACAAACATAGGTTGCATTGTCATTCTTTAGGATTGCATCTTGTCATTCCTTAATCTAATTTATCAAAAATTTCAAAAAACATAGGTTGCATTTGTCATACTTAGTTTTTGATTAATGAAAAAGCAGGTTTTGAAGGGGCCCCAAAACCCTCTACAAGAAAGACTTAAACAACAAAGCCACGAGAAACAGAACTAAAAAGAAAAAACTAGCGGAAAACCGAAGAAAACCCACAAAAGCCCCGAAAAGCCACCAGGCCATCTAGGAATCAGATTTTGTCCAGGGCTTTAGCCAGGGTGCTGCTAATTTCTTGCAGCTCTTTGATGTTGTCTTTGAAGTTGGGTGGGTCCTTAGCAGTGGTAGCCGCAACTTTCTTGATACTGGCCCTGGTTCTCTTCGCAGTCCCGCCCACCGGGGTAGCATCACCACTTCCAGTCTGGATGGTCTCCTCTTCCAGGTCAAGATCCACAACTGGTTTAGGAGTATGGTCAAAGACCTTGGCAATATCCTCCAAGTTTTTGGTGACAACAGATAGGATACTTGGGATAACTCCCATCAGGTTTTTCATCGCTTCTTTTCCCTCTTCCAGCAATTTTACCTTGTTCTCCATTTCCTACTCCAGTTAATATGCTCTCTATTTTTATCCTCCCTCTTTTTATCCGGTTTTATCCCTTTCTTCTCCAGGTTTTTCAGGGTTTCGTAGGTCCATCTGTCGAAGTCCATTCTAGCCTCCGAGAGCTTCTTGAGATTATCCAGGATAAGCCCCTCACCAGCACTTTCCTTGTCCTTGCTATCCCTTTCCTCAGTCAGGTTCTTCTCAGAGCCTTTGTTTGTTTCCTTCTCAGAATTACCTTCGATTTCCTCATTATCCTTGGGAGCTGTTTCTTCCATCAGATGGCTATTGTCCTTACCAGGGTGATCACTTAGAATAGGGCTATCTTGACTAGGCTCAAAATCTCCACTTTCTTCCTCATTGCCCAGCTCCTCTTCTTTCCATCTATCTTCACTGTTAGAGTCATTCGTCTCCATACCACTGCTTTCCTTGACAATGTCCTTAGTTTCTAACCCAGGGGCACTTTTCCTTTTCTTAGTTGCATTTGTCATACTTAGTTGCATTTGTCCATTTGCAAAATTCTCAAAATCCAAAAGAAATAGGGTTGCATTTTTCATCCCTTAGTTGCATTGTATTTCATTGGGCTAAAACTTAAAAAATCCAAAAAAAAATGGCATATAGTGCAATGGTTGAAACAAGCTCTCAAGCTTCTAGGAGACAACATTATCCCTATCAATCTTCCTACTCTCATGGGACCATATCATTGCAACCAAACAATCAATCATGTCAATCCAACATGTACATGTCCCAAAACATGCATCAAACCTATCATGGACAGATAAGTGTCATGCCTATTTATCCATCACTTGAAGAAAAACTAGCTCGAGAGATAGAGATTTTGGAATACCAAGTTCAAAAAAGTTAAAAGAATAGATGGATTTCAAAAATTTAGAGGTCCCAATACAAACTTAGAGATATTTGACGTATGATCATTTATTACGTTATCAGACATACCAGAGCTCTCCTCTCATAAATAAACATGAGAAATCAATATCAATAAAAAAAACATCCAACTACGCAATTAGACATCCAATATCAGCCTCAAAAATCCCAAGCTTATCAAAATGTTGGGCCAACACACCAAATGACACAACAACAACCCACCATCTAGGATAAAGGTTAAGATTCAAGATGACTTTGAGCTAAACAAGGAGAAAGAACATATTGATTGCATCCACCAAATGGAAGATAAAAACATCTTTGTTGAAGATATCAACTCAAATTCTAAAAATAGTTTTTTTCAATCTAACTTTGATGAGGATAAAAATGAAAAAACTAGTTTGCAAGAAAAGATAGAACATGGAGATGAACAAACTGTCCTTTCAGAAATTTCAAAAGAAGAGCTTGATGATTCCAGAAATCAAGATAAGATGATTACTTTAGACAACTCTATGTTGGAAGCTTGGATGCACACATATGAAAAGGATGAAATTGTAAGAATTTGGCTCATGGAAAAGAGAGTTGAGAATAATAATTTAAGCACCTGAGTAGCACAATCAAAGCATGGTAATGTTGAAGAGGATGTTTTCCCAATTGGTAACTCAAGGTATGCTAAAGACTCACAATTTTCAGATTTATCGTCTCTTCCTATTCCTTTACAAAAATTTTGTTATCAAGGAAAGTATGCTAAAATGGGTGACAAAATAAGGGATGCAAAGTAAAAAATTCATTCCTTGTTTCAAGTTTCAAAGATTTCATATTTATGGAATCTAGGTGTTGTTTGGAAGATCAAGTTAGAAAAAGGTATCATTGATAGTACTAAAATTACCATCCAATGCATTAGGTATCATATAGAATTATTAATGCATACTAGCCACTTTTTGAAGGATCAATGTGCACAACTCATAGAACATTCATGGTATCCAAGTATCACTATTGAAGATAAAAAAATTGGGGATACATAGAAGGAGGTGACCAACTTGAGAAGTTTGAAGCTAAGTCTTGGTAAGGAAAGCTGGTATTATTTTCATATTCAATATTTGGATTTCAAGTTACTCACAAGATGGAAGATTTTTGAAGGAAAGCATATTCTTTATCCTTTAAAGTGAAAAAATAATTTGTAAAGACATCTATCTTATGAGCTTAGGAGTAGAAATTTTCAACATGCATGGGAATGTAATCCTCAAGGTTTTTGATATATATATATATATATATATATATATATATAGATATATGGAGGTAATAAATTCATTCTTTGAGCTTTACATTTATGGTTTATCACATCCTTTTGTAGAAGAGTATACTATTTCAAGGATTGCTAATTGGGAAGCAAGTTGTTTGGCATTGAATAGCATGCAAGCTATGGTTTTATTGAGTGAATTTAAATCTATCATTTCTATACCATCAAATTAGAAAAGGAAAGTTTTCAGCTATGTGCTACTAGAATTTTCTATAAAGAGGTCATTTTAGGACACCATCCATATTGCTTTGTATTTTGAGTGGGTATCAAGCTATGTGTTGATATTAATTTGCATTAAGCACACAAAGTTCAAGTTTTTGCCTCTCTACTTGAATTACCAATTGAAGGAGAAAAAAGTATTTCATTTTGAATTGATTTATGCTGAAATAATTCTATGTTTCATGACTTGAGTAGATATTATGGAGCATATAGAAATAGTTACAAGTGGACATCAACTTCACAAACTATAGATCTCATGATCTAGTCATAAGAATACAAGGAATCCAAGAGGTGGAAAAAGAAGAAGCATGGAAGAGTATTTCTAAGGTAATAATCTCACTTCATGTGCTAAATACTCCATATTCTTCATGTTCCTTTTCTTTAAAGCATGGAGTTTTAAAAAAAGGAATACCTTGGACTTCAATGCAAATATGGGTACCCAAGGAATTTGAGTTGATTAAGTTCAAAATGTGAAAATATGGATTCACAAGGTGTGTTGATAATTTAAATAATAGTTATTCTTTTAAAGAATCTAGATTTCCCATGGCTCATGTTAAATATGTTTGAGAGATAATTGGTTGCATTAAATGGAGAATCTTTTGGGCTAGGTATATTTGGAGTGATGTTCTACAAAAATGGGCATCACATGTGAAGTTAATAGATGAATTTTTTAGTATTTTTAATTATTCTTGGTGTCTTCTTACCTTCCATAGAGGACACCAAAGGATGATTCCTTGGAGTTCATCATCTTCCTACATAATAAGTTGTTGTTTATCTTTGAGGTGCCTACAATGAAATGGAATGAACTTTTATGTAGTATGATCACACTTCTACTATATTTTGGATCCATTAGACCAATCCAAGGGGCTAAAAATGACTTCTCATAGGTTGAGATAATTGTTCTCACAAAATTCTGCCCACTTGATGAACAACCTTGATCATCAACCTTGTGAAACATTGAAATAACTTTCAAGTGTGAGACCTTGCGTAATTGAGTTTGAATCTCCAAAGAAGGCCAACTTCCTTCCCAATATGAGTGCAAGTGTTGGTCTAACCCAACACTATTAAATTCTAATCCACTGATTTCAAGGGGAAAAGGGGGAGAAGAGATGCATAAAAGGGAAAATAAGGCTTGTCCCTAGATGGAATTCTTATGTCCCTTCCTATAATTGCAAAAAACACAAATAAAACCACCCAAGGCATGCACAAGATACTATCCTACTTTAGTGCCCTAAGAAGAGCGTGTTGGAGATTGTTGGCATTTTACATATAGATTGCATTAATGATATGTTGTCATTGATGTCAATTGAACCAGTAATGGTATTCACGTTATTGCTGATATTGTTGTTTTTAATATTGGATAGTAACCAGTAAGAAGAGCTTTGTGGAAGATGTTGCAAATTGGTATGTAAAGTTTGTGAGTTGAACCGGTGAACTGGTGTAAAGGGTTAAACCTTTCTAAGCAATGTAACCGGTAAACCCTATCAGCTGTTAAACCCTAACCGATCAAGTTTGTTGGTTTATTATCTGACAAGCGGTAATGATGGAGACACGTGTGATCATGTTTGAGGATAAGTTCAAAGTGTTTTAACGCATTTGTTTTTTGTCTAGGGAAGGAGCAAAGTGGATTGCATCTAATGCACTGTGCATGATGAGTTACAAAGTCCGATGAAGCAGTGATCATGGAGCGGTTGGAATTTTCTTGAAGAATGTGAAGAGATTGTCATGATTTCTAATACTCAAGATTGTACCGACTTGTTTGTAATCTCGATGATGAGAATTAGGTTTTTGATGTGTTATTGACCTAACTGATTTGTATTTAAGGTCAATGAAGTTGTTTGTAAATTTTGTTGGCAAGATTGATAGAAACCTATTGAGTGTGTAGTTGCCTCACTGGTGAATGGATCTACACTTTGAGTGAAGGCAGATTGAATCTTATAAGGATCTAATCAAGCAAATGTAGTGCTACTCAGACAGATCAAGAAAACCTTTTGCTTTCTAACAATTACAATAGAAGTGAAATCACTTAACCAGGTAAGCTCTAACAAGCTTGGTTACTCATTAAATCCTCTAACAAGGTGGTCCATTAGCTTGGATTCTCAAATCCTCTAGTGAGGTTACTCCTAACAGGGTATTGTGCTTTTCATCAAGGCACATTTGTAAATCCCTTAACCGGGTGATTCCTAACTGGAATTAGTTCTTAATAGGACTTATTGCAAAGCTTTAACAGGCTTGGCTCCTAAGAGGGCAAACTTCAGAAGAGTTTAGATAGTTATCCTTGTGAGTCTCATCTCACCATGGTTTTTACCTATTTGGGTTTTCCATGTATAAACATTTGTGTCAAGTGGTGAATGCTTTTATGGTTATGATCTTATTTGTTGATTTGGTTAACTTTTGATAAAGCATGATAAGTAGAAGCATTGAAAGATGAATATGTTGAGTTATGATTAAGCATTGTTGATTTTTACAAGATTGAAGTTGTTTACTGTTAAGTTGTCATAATAGTTAAACTGGTTGATGTCAAGTATTCTTATGAATATTGATCTTAGCTGAGACATGTTTACTTTGTGTGACTAAGTTTGAGATTGGGAACTTTGTATTAGTTTTTCAATATACTGATTCACCCCTCCCTCTCAGTATTCTACTAGATACTTATTCTTTCCTCATACCATCAATTTGTATCAGAGTGTCTCAAGTCCTCTTAATCTAAAAGTCTAATAGCTTGAGGAAAAAATCTTATAGATCATGATGAAGAAAGAAGGTCCTAAGTTCAACAAAGATAACTATAGAATATGGAGTGATAGAATGAAGATTTATATTAAGAGTCTTGGTAGTCAGTATTGGGATCATATAGAAAATAGGTATATTACACCTACTGGACCCTTGACTGATGATCAGAAGAAAGAACAACAAGAAAATTACCAGGCATTAGAGGCTATTATTAGTTCCCTGTCTGATGATGAATATGTAGATGTTCATGGTCTTGAAACTACATATGAAGTATGGAAGAAATTAGAAGAGATTTATAGCGGTGATGTACATGTCAAGATTACCAAAGAAGAGATTTAAAGAGGAAAGTTCGATGATATGAGCATATGTCTGAAGGTGAGAATATCCAACAGTATGGTCAAAGGATTAAAGAGATAGTTGGAGAGATAAAGAGTGCAGGAGGGAAAGTGGAAGATGCCCCAGTAATCAGTAAGGTACTGAGAACCCTAGTACCGGTCTATGCTATCTGAGTTGCAGCTATTCAAGAGCTGAAATCCATTGACAGGACAAAGGTAACTCTTGACTCTATTATTGGCAAACTTACTTATTTTGAACTAAATGACTATGACGGTAGTGTACAAAAATCAGAATCTGCATTCAGAGTTTTTGTCTCTAACTCATATGTGATAAGAAGTAGAGATACCGGCCATAGCTATTAATCTAGACCCAACAGAGATGCTAATGATGAAGACAACTTAGTGGAACTTGAAGCATTGTTGGCAAAATGACTCCTAAAGGCACTGGTAAATATAGAGGTAAGATACCTTTAAAATGTTTTGCATGCAACAAGATTGGTCATATAGTAGCAAATTGCCCTAATGGTGAAAATGAATACAAGAGAGACAAATTTAAGAAGTATAAGGGTAAAGGCAAGAGAGATTGTCTTGTAGCTATTGACAGTGGTATTACTGATAAAGAATCTAATGATGATGCTAGTGAAGATATTGTGTTTGTAGCTATTAAGGAATAAATATCAGATAAGAAGGCACTAGTATCTAAAATGGACAACTCTGATGATTGAATCATTGATAGTGGTTGTTCACATGACATGACCGATGATCAGAGAAAATTTCTTTCCATGAAGGAATTTGATGGCGGTGTTGTTAGATTTGGCAATGACACCTTGTATGGTTAAAGGTAAGGGAATTATTTCTCTTAATGGAAAGAGCAGTGTTGACGATGTCTATTGGGTTGAAGGCCTAAATCACAATCTTTTAAGTGTGGCACAACTTAATGACAAAGGGTACCCACTAGAGTTTAGAAATGGAATGTGCAAAATCTTTGACAACAAAGGTGAATTGATTGCAATCGGGAAACAAACCAGAGGTAATCTATTTCATCTCAATCCTAAAGTTAGAAGTTATTTGATTGTAAAAGTAGATGATAGTTGGCTTTGGCATAGGAGATTTTGTCATATAAATTTTGACAATATTGTTAAAGTAAGCAAGTCTAAGACAGTAAGAGGTCTGCCTCAGCTAGACAAACCGGCTAATGCTCTTTGTAAAGAATGTCAACTAGGAAAGATTACTTCTTCAACTTTAAAGAGCAACTCCTTCTCAACAGAGAACTTGTTAGATTTGGTTCATATAGATCTATGTGGACCAATAAGAACAAGAAGCATTCAAGGTGACAAATACTTCATGATATTCAATAATGATTGTTCAAGGATGATGTGGGTCACATTCTTGAAGGATAGGAATGAAGCTTTTGGTAAATTCAAGGCATTCAGAGCCTTAGCTGAGAAAGAGAGTGGAAAAAAGATAAAATATCTAAGAACAGATCAAGGCGGTGAATTCACTTCTGTGGAGTTCACTAAGTATTGTGATGATAATGGTATCAAGAGGCAGCTTTCTGCACCAAGGACACCACAAAAAAATGGTATAGCAGAGAGAAACAACCGGTTAGTGGTTGAAGCTGCCAAGACTATGTTGATACAAGGAGGTGTAGCAAAAACATTTTGGAAAGAAGTTGTAAGTACAACTGTTTACACAATGAACCGAGTTCTGGTGAAAATAGGTAAGGACAAGACCCCATATGAGTATTGGTATGGGAGATCACCTGATGTTAGCTATTTTAAGATATTTGGAAGCAAATGTTTTATTAAAAGAGGTGATTACATAAGCAAGTTTTAAGCTAAGAGTGATGAAGGAATATTTCTTGGCTATTCCACCAAGAGTAAGGCCTATAAATGCTTCAACAACCAGACACAAAAAATTGTTGAGAGTGCTAATGTTCATGTAGATGAATGTCCTGAAGTTTTAGAAGGAACAAGTTCTGAGAAGGATGAAGATCCTTGCATTTTGCTTTTGGAACCTGAAACTGTTAAATCAGAAACCAGTAAAGAAAATCCTGATGTACTTGTTCAACCAAAACAAATGAATTTAGAGGAAGATGATAATGAAGAAGCTGAACCTGAAGAGAATGATCATGTTATTCCTAGGTATGTGAGACTGAATCACAGTCCTGAACAAATAATTGGAGATAAGGATGCAGGTGTACTAACTAGAAGGAGAATAAGAGAGAACTCTTGCATGATCTCCACCTTTGAACCTAGAAGTGCTAAGGAGGCATTTGGTGATGATCATTGGGTGAAAGCTATGGAGGAGGAGTTGGATCAAATTGAGAAAAACAACACTTGGACCCTGGTACCCCGACCGGTAAACAAGAATGTTATAGGTACTGAATGGGTGTTCATAAACAAGTTAAATGAAGATGGTGTTGTAATTCACAACAAGGCAAGATTAGTATGCAAAGGTTATATGCAAGAAGGAGAGGATTATGGAGAAACTTTTGCACCAGTAGCAAGACTGGAAGGTGTCAGAACATTGTTTTCATTTGCAGCTCATAAGAAGTTCAAGGTATACCAGATGGATGTCAAGTCTGCATTTTTTAATGGGATACTAGAAGAAGAAGTCTATATAGAGTAGCCTGATGGTTATGCATTGACAAAAAAGGAAAACATGTTATGCAAATTGCATAAATCATTGTATGGATTAAAGCAGGCACCCAAAGCATGGTATGAACAAATTCATACTCATTTGATGAAGATAGGCTTTACTAGAACCAGTGATGACAACAATATTTATCTCAAGTCCGAAGGAGATGAAATACTAGTCAGTGAAGTATTTGTTGATGACATTATATTTGGAGGTAATGATGACATGAGTAATTGTTTTGCAGATGAAATGAAGAATGAATTTGAGATGTCATTAGTAGGGGAAATAAAAAATTTCATAGGCTTATAGATACAGTAGATGAAGAATGGTATTTTCATTACTCAATCCAAGTATGTGAAAGAGGTTTTGAAGACTTTTGGTATGAGTGACTATAAACCAGTTGGAACTCCAATGGTTACAAGTTGTAAATTGTCCAAGGAAGATGCATCTAAGTCTATAGATGAAAAGGAATACATGTCAATGATTGGCAAATTACACTATGTTGTTCATAGTCGACCAGATATTGCCCATGTAGTTGGTATTGTTGCTAGATTTCAGAAGAATCCAAAGGAGGCATATCTGCTGGCAACCAAAATAATTTTTAGATATCTAAAAGGTACTGTTGACTATGGGTTATGGTATCCATATGGTGGAAATTTTGATTTGAAAGCATACACAGATGCTGATTGGGCAGGAAATATTGATGAACAAAAGAGTACTACTGGTGGAGCATTCTTTCTAGGAGGAAGGCTAGTTTCATGGAGTAGTAAAAAGTAGAGTTGTACTTCACAATCTACTACTGAAGCTGAGTATGTAGAAGCTTATATGAATTGCACACAAGCTATGTGGATGAGACACATTTTGGAAGATTTGAATATGGAAATCTCAGAACCAATAAAGATTTTGTGCGACAATACAAGTATAATATGTTGGTATTTTGGATATTTCGATATGGTTTGGTCATTGATGTCAACACTTGTCAACATTTATCAGCACTTGGAGACTCTTGATTATGTTCACCAGCAAGTCAGTGACCTATGCATAGTCACCAGTATTTGGTTCACCGACAGGTTATATTGTTCACCGACACTTGGAATGACTTGGAGATTACTTGGTTATGTCGAAGACATTATTTGATAACTTGGTTTTGGCAATTTGGTTATTGATCTATTTAGGTTTGCATATTTGTTGTTACCGACAAATAGGTCCAGGATATGCACCGGCAAGAATATGTATTCTAGATTAGCATGACATGTTATGGAGATGATTTATTATTATTGTAATTGCATTGAGCCAACATGATGCATCACATATTGATTTATTTGTAATTGATTTTATTGTAATATCTTTAGTAATCTGACCTACTCAATTGGTCTTAGGTTATGGTATAAATGTAAGATCTCATTTGTGAGATTGATATGGGAATGTAAGTGCGTGCGAATAAGGTATATGTGAAAATAAGCAAAGCTATACACACAGACATCATTTGAAGATTGAAGGAAGGTTTGAGAAGATAATCAGAGCTTAACCGGTACTGAATCTAGCATATGAAGATGCTATTTTGAGAAGTACATTATCATTGGATTTAACCATCCAATTGTAGTCAGCGTGACTCCCATTTTGTGATTAAGCAGTGAGCTCTAGGTAGCTGGCCTTTCTGCATGTGCAGACTCCATATTGTACACACATACTATCGACAGTAGTATCATTTGATTGTGGGTAAGGCTTCCCACCGTGGTTTTTCCCCTTATAGGGTTTCCACATACAAATATCTATGTTATGTGTTGTGGATGTTAATGTCTTTCTGTTTCATGCATTAATCTTTACCGGTACTGTAATTAACTGATAAAACTATCTACCGACATAAAGTTTGGTTTATCAGTATTAAGCATTAAGTTTTGGTTAAGTTAATTTTGGTTTGAATTTATTAGACAACTGATTCACCCCGCTTCCCCCTCTCAGTTGTTTCTGGGACCTAACATAATAAAAATTTCAAAAAATCTTGTTTTGCATGCAAGGACTAAGAACATTGAATTGAAATATCACTTCTTGAGGGAAAAAGTTCAAAGTAAAGATGTTATCTTGGAGCATGTTTCTACCAAGGAGCATCTTGCAGATATCTTTACCAAACCTCTACCTAAGACCACTTTCGAGTATCTTAGAAGTCAATTGGGGGTTGCACTATTCATGAAGTTAGTTGAGCATGATGCTGATTGCATCAGTCCTTGAACCACTTGCACAATTTTACATGGATTGATGAAGAAGTGGATGTATTCCACAAGGGGAGTATCAAGTTGCAGAATGATGTTGATGCACAGTGAGAGCATAATTACATTTTCTTTTTTACTTTCACTTTGGCATTGTTGTCAAAGGGGAGAAGAATTATGTGATTGAGGAGAAGAATTATGTGTCTGATTAGGTGAACCGATGGTAGGCTGAAGACATACAACAACAAGGTGAATACTTGGTAATGTAAACCAGGATTCCTATTCACCAATCTCAACAGCAATCAGAGGCGTTGATATTTGTATTGCCATCAATGACAAAGGGGGAGATTGTTGGAGATTGTTGGCATTTTGAGTTTGTTGGCATTTTGCATATAGATTGCATTAATGATATGTTGTCATTGATGTCAATTGAACCAGTAATGGTATTCATGTTATTGTTGATATTGTTGTTTTTTTATTTTGGCTAGTAATCGGTAAGAAGAGCTTTGTGGAAGATGTTGTAAACCGGTATGTAAAGTTTATGAGTTGAACTGTTTAAACCTTTCTCAGAAATGTAACCGGTAAACCCTATTAGTTGTTAAACCCTAACCGATCAAGTTTGTTGGTTTATTATCTGATAAGCGGTAATGATGGAGACACATGTGATCATTGTATGAGGATAAGTTCAAATTGTTTTAGCGCATTTATTTTTTGTCTAGGGAAGGAGAAAAGTGGATTACATCTAATGCACAACACATTATGAGTTACAAAGTCTGATGAAGTGGATCATGGAGCGGTTTGGATTTTCTTGAAGAATGTGAAGAGATTGTCATGATTCTAACGCTCAAGATTGTACCGACTTGTTTGTAATATCGATGATGAGAATTAGGTTTTTGTTGTGTTATTGACCTAATTGATTTTTATTTAAGGTCGATGAAGTTGTTTGTAAAGGTTGTTGGCAAGATTGATAGAAACGTGTTGAGTGTGTAGTTGCCTAACCAGTGAATGGATCTGCACTTTGAGTGAAGGCAGATTGAAGCTTAGAAGGATATGATCAAGAAAATGTAGTGCTACTCAGACAGATCAAGAAAACTTGTTGTTTTCTAACAATTACAACAGAAGTGAAATCCCTTAACCAGGTAAGCTATAACAAGCTTGGTTACTCATTAAATCCTCTAACAAGGTCGTCCATTAGCTTGGATTCTCAAATCCTCTAGGATGGTTACTCCTAACACGGTATTGTGCTTTTCATCAAGGCATATTTGTAAATCCCTTTACTGGGTGATTCCTAACCGGAATTAGTTCTTAACATGACTTATTGTAAAGCTTTAGCAGGCTTGGCGCCTAATAGGGCGAACTTCAGAAGAGTTTAGATAGCTATCCTTGTGAGTCTCATCTCACCATGGTTTTTACCTATTTGGGTTTTCCACGTATAAACATTTGTGTCAAGTGGTGAATGCTTTTGTGGTTATGATCTTATTTGTTGATTTGGTTAACTTGTGATAAGGCATGATAAGTAGAAGCATTGAAAGATGAATATATTGAGTTATGCTTAAGCATTGTTGATGTTTACAAGATTGAAGTTGTTTACTCTTAAGTTGTCATAACAGTTAAACTAGTTGATGTCAAGTATTCTTATGAATATTTATCTTAACTGAGATATGTTTACTTTGTGTGACTGAGTTTGAGATTGGGAACTTTGTATCAGTTTTTCAATATATTGATTCACCCCCCCCCTCTCAGTATTCTACCAGATACCTATTCTTTCTTCATACCATCAATTTGTATCAGAGTGTCTCTGGTCCTCTTAATCTAAAAGCCTAATAGCTTGAGGAAAAGATCTTGTAGATCATGATGAAGAAAGAAGGTCCTAAGTTCAACAAAGATAAATATAGAATATGGAGTGATAGAATGAAGATTTACATTAAGCGTATTGGTAGTCAGTATTGGGATCATATAGAAAATAAGTATATTACACCTACTGGACCCTTGACTGATGATCAGAAGAAAGAACAACAAGAAGATCACCAGGCATTAGAGGCTATTATCAGTTCCCTGTTTGATGCTGAATATGTAGATGTTCATGGTCTTAAAATTGCATATGAAGTATGGAAGAAATTAGAAGAGATTTATAGCGGTGATGAACATGTCAAGATTTCCAAAGAAGAGAGTTTAAGAGGAAATTTTGATGATATGAAAATGTTTGAAGGTGAGAATATCTAGCAGTATGGTCAAAGGAAGTCGACAACCCTCATAACAGAGCACTTAAACTTATCCTCCTTTTTGCAAATTTCAATTTTGTCATTTGATTTTGCCTATTGTGCAAAGATGAACGCTTGAGATCATGCCACACCACCCTCTTATCATTTTTTCACAGAGGGGGCCCCACCATGGGCTTCCCTCATGGTGAAACAATGAAATCCTTTATTAATTTAGTCTTTGTTTCACATTTTTGTGAGAAAGGGTGGAATATTCCCTGATGCTCTTGCGAAACAATGAAGCACTTTTCACCATTTCGTAGGTGGAATAAAGTAATAAGTCCCCCACTCTGCAAAATAGTGAAAGCCATGAAGCTTTTCTTTCTGGTAAAGGAGGAAAGGGGAAACTAGTTCCAACATGCACTAATGCCCCTTTGGCTAGTGGATGTTAAGTGATTTGACTGCTTGGGCTGGTCAACATAAAATTAGAATTTTAGAGCCCGAATAGGATATAAAGGAATAAAAGCATTAGGATTTAGGGTTTTAGGGCTCTTTTAGGAGGCTTTTCTAAGGGTTTTAGCCAATTGAATTTTATCTCAGATTGGTAATTTTCAAGGCTAAGGTTGACATGAAATTAGTCAACATTTTTGGTGACTTAGAGGGGTGACAAGCCTTTTTGGAAAATAAGACCAAATGCCTTAAGTATTCATTGGGTATAGAGTCAAGGCATGGAAAAAGATAGATAAATCTTTTCCCTGACAACTTGTAGAATGCCAAAATTTTATGCTATTTTGGAAGAACATCTTGTGCATGTGCACATCTTGGAAAACTGAAAAAAACTAACTAATATTTACATTATTGTAACTCAGAGACAAAGAAAGCCTCTGCCTCTATCAAAGATGATCCTTTTGAAAGCATTAATCTACCTCAGGCCACGGTTGCAGTCACCAGCCAACTACATTAATTGGAATATCATGCATGCATACATCATAGCATACATGTCGCTGATGTGGTGAAAATAAAACTCTCCATTTACTTTACTGTTGTAGGGAATCCACATAAAATAAGCCTCTAAAGCACATCGAGGTGTTGGACATTACCACTGCTTGGATATATTGTTGTCATTAATGTCAACATATTCCTGTGATTTATTGATCCGGTTTGCAAGATTTTTTTTTTTTTTTTTCTGATCAGCACTTTGCAGAGTTCGGTATTTCCTCTGGTATATTTCAATGTGATCAGATCTTGAGTTATGATTTTGGGAGATTGTTTGGGATGTTCATGTGTATCGAAATTTCAGATGGTTCATGATTTGGTGCTCCGCAAGCTATCTTTCTAGTCTAAGTTGCTACTATTTGAGTGTTCTTGAGTTTCAGATGTTGATCGATGAAGATTTTATAAGTGGTGTTGGTGCAGTTTCCTAATCATGTCCTATTTGTTTTGGTGGTCCACATTGATCCTTGTATGCGGTATTGGTGATTTTTATGATCTAGTGATATTCTTCATGTTATGCGGTATTCTTGGTGGTGTAGCATGTTGTGGTTGATCTTGGTGTAATTTCCGATGGTGTTGCGTGTTTGAGAATTTGATTTAGGTCCATGTTATATCATGTATATCATCATATTGGTTAAATGGTCGATCTTTGTATCACGTGATGTAATTTTGAAATTGTGAGATGAGGGTTTAGCCAGCCTTGTTGCCAAGGTTAATGATCAATATATGTAGGTGATTTAGTCATGTAAATTGAGATGTAGTGTTTGTATTATCTGAGAGTGGTATATGGAGTGCTTAAGAGAATTTATCCTTTGGTGTGGTTTATTGAGCAGAGATTGGAGTGTTGCAGGGCAGATAAATGTGCTTAACCAGAACTATCATTAGGCATAAGGAGATGCTATATTTGCAGTTCATGTAATCTGGATTGTATTGTAAGGTAGTGAACCTTCCTTGAGGGTTGTAGCTTTCTGGGTCATCTTATTTTGAGCATTGAGCTTTAGACAGTGTGTCTGAATGCATGTGCATTCCCCATTGTAATATTTACACATACTACTATAGAGTATCATCTTATTGTGGGTAGGTTCCCACCGTGGTTTTTCCCTTATCTGGGTTTTCCACATCAAAACCTTGGTGTTGTGTGTTGTGCTATCAATTTTCTTATCTTTGTCGTTATTGCAGTTTATCAGATTTGTATTTGAGGTTAAGTTTAATAATCTAGTTAAAACTGATTCACTCCCCCCTCTTAGTTTTCCTTCATTTTTGTTGCCAACAATTGGTATCAAAGCTAGATCCTCCAGAAGAAGCTAGACCACTTGAGGTGATCCAAGATGACAACTGGAAGTGGAAGTGTTATTTTTAAGAAGGAAAGTCCAAGATTTGATGGAAGTAACTATTCTATATGGAAAAACCGAATGGAGGTGCACTTGAGATGTCTTGGAGAAGATTACTAGAAGATTATAAAGAATTCCTATTATGTTCCTCAGAATGGACCGGTTACTACTGATGAGATCAAGGAAGCCAAACATAACATTAGCGATAAGGAAGTGTTACTGAGTGCCCTGACTGATTATGAGATGACTAATGTAATGGGACTTCAGACTACACATGAGATCTGGGAGAAGCTTGATACCTTGTATGAAGGAGATAAACAAGTCAAAGTTGCTAAGTTGCATAGTTTGAAAGGGAAGTATGAGATGTTGAAGATGGGAGAAGATGAGAACATAAAAATTTTCAGGGCTAAGGTGAATGAAATTTTCCTAGGTATCAGATGTGTTGGTGGAGACATTGAAGAAGATGAAATTTTTGCTAAGGTGTTGAGATCATTGCCTCTCGCTTACAAACATAAGGTAGCTGCTATTGATGAGATCTAGAGTGTGACTACTATGACAAGAGATATGTTGGTTGGAAAGATTGTTGCATTTGAGCTGAGTGAGTTTGGTGAATCACACGGAAAGTCAGAGACAACATTTAGATAATCTATATCCAGAAAGTAGAAGTATGACCTTGATGAATGTAGAATATCTAGATATGACAGAGAGAGAAGAGAGATGGAAGAGCAAGAAAGAGAATTGGATGAGCTTGAAGTATTTATTTCTCAAATATTTCCCAAAGGAGATGGTAAGTATGATGGTAAACTGCCTTTGAAATTATATTCTTCTAATAAGATAGGAGATTTTGCTTCTAGGTGCCTAGAGAGAATGTCAAAGTATGATAGGAATAATAAATTTGATAAGCATGATAAAAATGATAGATATGAAAATCATGAGAAGTATGATAAGCCCTACAAGTCTAAGCATCAGAAGAACTATTATTATGCTACTAATGAAGGTGTTACAGATGAAGAATCAGAAGGAGATGAAATTGTGTTTATTGCTATTAAAGAAGATGGACCAATACCTATTGATTCCACAAGATGCACTATTGAGGAGAAATATTTAGCTTCTAAAGTCGAAGAGAAAGATGAATGGGTGATTGACAACGGTTCTTCACATCATATGATCGATGAAAAAATCAAATTTGTGAATATGGAGAGATATGATGGTGTAATAGTAAGATTCGGAGATGACAAAGCCTATGTGATCCATGGTAGAGGTTCTATTTCCTTTGATGCTAAGCATAACACTAATGTTTTCTTGTATCTTGAAGGTTTGAAGCATAATCTCTTAAGTGTTGGACAGATGGCTAACAAAGGGTATGATCTACAATTCAAGAATGGAAAATGCAAGATCCTAAATGCCTCTGGTATAAACATTGCATTAGGAACTAAGACTAAAGGTAATATCTTTCATTTGAATACCAGTGAGGAAAGTTGCTTGATTGCCCAAATTGATGAAATTTGGTTATGGCATAGGAGAATGTGTCATGTTAATTTTGACTCAATGATTAAGATTAGTTCTACTCAAGTTGTTAGAGATTTTCCTAAAATTGTTAAGCCCGCTAATCTGATATGTAAGAAATATCAAATGGGTAAGAAAACAAGAATTTCTTGTTGGCCATTTGGAGGAATTGAGTATGTGTT
This sequence comes from Cryptomeria japonica, assembly GCF_030272615.1. Lineage (NCBI taxonomy): Eukaryota > Viridiplantae > Streptophyta > Pinopsida > Cupressales > Cupressaceae > Cryptomeria > Cryptomeria japonica. The sequence goes on along the minus strand of NC_081412.1, from coordinate 521,180,398 downwards.
GCATTGATGTTTTGTCATTGATGTCAACACTAGCTGTTTTGGTTGCTTTACCAGTATCCTTCTGGTCCCAGTAGGTTGTTTGGTTTATGGTTGGATTAGATCATGATGATCCGGTATGCTCCAGTATGCTTTGGTTATGGAATTATCTTATTCATGCTACTTAGATTCATGTTCAGTTAGTTGGTTTTGATCTGGTGATCAGATGTTATCATGTTTGCTAGTAAGATTGGTTTGTTGTTCTGGCGAGGGTTTCACCGATAGAGCTTTGATGAAGATATTTGATGAATTGCATATGTGGTGTTGGTGCAGCTTCTAGTGGAGATTTAGGATGCTGATGGTGATCATGTTTGAGACTTGGTTGATTGGGATCATTGCTTTAGCGTGTGTGGACCTAAATTGGGTCCCAATTTATCTAGGTTATGGATTGGCATAATGTAACATGTGGATTGGACTTCTCGATGTGTTTCTGGGATCTCTTATGGGTTGGATATTATTTTTTTGGTCTCAGGCCGACATGTTTTGTAATTATGTAATTGTTTTATTGTCTAGTGGCCAACCTTATTGTTTGTGGTCAAGGGTTTGTATATATATGATGTAAGATCTCATTGTAGATCATGGTATAGGAATATGTGAGGATGTATATGTGCGGATAATGTAATAATAATTCGGGCAAACGATTTGGTCAATCATTGGTGATCAAGTTGGGTTTATGTAAGAGGATTTAGTCCTTCGGTATTGAGCTTAACTATAACTGTACTCAGGCATAGGAGATGTTATCTTTGTAGTTTATTCTTTCTTCCAGACTGTAGTCTAGATTTTTATGTAGTCAGTGAGACTCCTTTTGTGATGAGCAGTGTGCTCTAGGCTATTGGTCTTCCTGCAAGTGTAGGACCCTCAATTGTAATCACATACTTACTGCAAAATTATTATCTAACTGTGGGTAGGCTTCCCATCGTGTTTTTCCCCTTTACCGGGTTTTCCATGTATAAATATTGGTGTCATGTGGATCATATTTATTCTTGAATTGTTGTCTATGTTTAATTGGTTTATCTGCTATTTTGGTAATTGGTTTATGCATTCCAGTATTGATCTTTTTGGTTCTGGTATTAAAGTTTTAATTGCTTAAGATTCCGGTAATCTGAGAGAACTAATTTACCCCGTCCCCCTCAGTTGTCTTTCGATTATTTGAATTGTCTAACAATTGGTATCAGAGCTCTAGTCCTATCTACATAAGCTTAAGTGCTTGAGGAAGATCCTATAATAACTAACAATTCAAGTTCATCTAGTTCATCTACTGCTATCTTTAGGAGAGATATTCCTAGGCTTGATGGAACAAATTACAGAGTATGGAAGATTCAGATGGAGACTCATCCGAGATGTCTTGGTAAGGAAATTTGGGAAATCATAGAGAAGGGCGTTACACCCTATAATACGACATCTGGAAATCCTCCTTTGACAAATTCAGATAAGGAGCTTGAGAATGATTGTAGAGAAAGAGAATCCCTCTTGTGGGGCACTTTCTGATCAACAAATAATGGGATTAACTGGTAAATCATGTGCAAAGGCTATATGGACAAGTTGGAGACTCTTAATGAAGGTGACCCTAATGTTAAGATTGCTAAACTTGATGGTTACCAGGTGAGGTATGAAAACCTAAAGATGGAAGAAGATGAAAGGATTACTGCATTCATGGAAAGGGTAAATGAGATTGTTATGGGAATTCAATGTTGTGGTCAAACTTTGAGTGAAGATGAAATAGTTTCTAGGAAATTATCTGCTTTTGAGCTTGAAGAATTTGGACCTTCTAGAGCTATGAAGTTTGAACCTTCTTTTCATGCATCTACATCATCAACTATCAAGCAAGATTGGAAAGCTTTGTATGCAAAGGAATTGGATGATATGAAGAATTTGAGCAACTTGAAGCCCTATTTTCTAGAAGAGTACCTAAAGGACTGGTAGGAAGTAAGTATGAAGGAAAAACACCTTTTAAATGTTTTTCATGTAATAAGATTGGTCATTTTGCATCTAGATGTCCTAAAAGGAATTCAAGATTTGAAGAGAGAGCTAGAAGATCTTTTAAGCCTAGCCCAAGATATCAGAACAAGTATAAGTACAGGAATAAACAAAGATAAATCATGCTACATAGGAAAATGAGGAAGGTGTGACTGATTCTGATGATGAACTGACATAAGACTCTGCTAGTGGTTCTGGCAATGGAAAGGAATGGGTCTTCCTGGCTATCAAGGAAGATATTCCAGTAATAGAAGAGAATGTACCTAAAGAGAAGGCACTTGCTACTAAAATTGGAGATAAGGATGAATGGGTAATTGACAGTGGATGTTCACATCATATGACTAGAGATAAAAGGAATTTTCTATCTTTGCAAGAATTTGATGGCGGTCTGGTTAGATTTGGAGATGACAAAGAATGTATGATCAAAGGAAAATGAATTATATCATTAGATGGTAAGCACAATACTGATTATGTTTATTATGTTGAAGGTTTAAGGCAAAACTTTTGAGTGTAGTACAATTGGTGGATAAGGGATTTCAATTATAGTTCAAGGATGGAAAATGCAAAATTATTAATAGATCTAGATTGGAGATTGCAACTGGTACATAGACAAAAGGTAATATATTTCATTTGAATTCCAGTGAGAAGATATGTTTGATTGCACAAATTGATGAGAGTTGGCTATGGCATAAAAGGCTATGTCATGTGAGTTTTTATTGCATTGTAAAGATCAATTCAACTAAGGCAGTTAGAGATATACCTAAGATTGTAAAGCCCTATAATCTAGTATGTAAAGAATGTCAAATGGGAAAACATGTGAGGAAATATTTTAAGAGTATACAAGACAAATCTAATGATCTTCTTGATATTATACAGATTTGTGTGGCCCTGCTAGAGTTAAAAGTTTTCAAGGTGATATATAGTTTATGCTAATCATTGATGATTATTCTAGAATGATGTGGGTTACTTTTCTAAGGGAGAAATTTGAGGCTTTTGAAAAGTTTAAAATCTTTAAAGATAAAGTTGAAACAAAGACATGATTGAAGATTAAATGTTTAAGGTCAGATCATGGTGGAGAATTCACATCCGGTGAGTTTAACAACTTTTGTGAGAGGCATGGCATAAGCAGACAAATTTCAGTTCCCCAGACACCTCAGTAGAATGGAGTTGTGGACAGGAAGAACAAAACTATCTTGGATCCTACTAGAATAATGATGATGGAAGCTAATCTACCTCATATCTACTGGAGAGAAGTAGTGAGCACAATAGTCTATGCATTCAACAGAGTACATATCAAGGGAGAAACTAGTAAGACACCTTATGAATTATGGTTTGGCAATACACCTACAGTTAAATATTTCAAAATCTTTGGTAGCAAATGTTATATCTGGATAGATGATTTCATTGGCAAATTTGATCCTAGATGTGATGAGGGAATATTTCTTGGTTATTCTAATGAAATAAAAGTATATAGATGTTATAACAAGAGATTGCAGAGAATTGTGGAGAGTACTAATGTCAAGGTGGATGAGCTGAATATAAGTCAAATCAGAGTTTATGAGCAAGAACTGATAGTAGAAATGATCATAACTAAACTGGTAACACTTTTATCAGAACAAAATGTTGAACCAATTACTCTAGCAGTATCAAAAAATTCAATCGTAACTGAAGAACTAGGAAGAGGAATAGAGAGTCAGAAGACTCCTAGGTATGTAAGGATGAATCATTCAGAAAATCAGATCATTGGGGATAAGAACAATGGAGTGATGACAAGAAGGAGACTGGCAACTAATGAGGTATGTTTAATTTCTCAAGTTGAACCGACATCAATAATTGAAGCATGTAAAGATGAATGTTGGATGAAAGATATGGAAGAAGAATTAGATCAATTCGAGAAGAAAAACACATGGACTTTAGTTCCCCAACCTAAAAATAAGAATGTTATTGGAACTAAATGGGTTTTTAGGAAAAAAATTGAATGAAGATGGACAAGTTGTAAGGAATAAAGCGAGATTGGTTTGTAAAGGATATTCTCAGAAGGAAGGAATTGACTATGGAGAAAATTTTGCACCTGTAGCTAGGATTGAAGTTGTAAGATTATTTCTTACCTATGTTGCACATTAAAACTACAAGGTTTAGCAAATGGATGTTAAGTGTGCCTTTCTGAATGGCGATCTTGATGAGGAAGTTTATATTGAGCAACCTGATGTTTTTTCACTTTCAGATGATAAAAACATGGTTTGTAGGTTAAGGAAAGCTTTATATGGATTGAAATAGACACCTAGAGTTTGGTATGAAAGGTTGGATAAATATCTTTTGAAGCTTGGTTTCACTAAAGGTAATGTTGATAGTAATATATAGCATAAAGTCACTGATGATGATATACTGATTATTGAAGTTTTTGTTGATGACATCATTTTTGGAGGTGAAGATAAGTTGTGCATGGAATTTTCTAAAAATGTGGAGAGAATTTGAAATGTCTATGATTGGGGAAATGAAATTTTTCATAGGTTTGTAGATTACTCAGATTGATAAAGGTATTTTCATCTATCAAACTAAGTATGCTAAGGAATTGTTGAAGAAATTTGGTATGGTGGACTCTAAACCGGTAAGTACTTCTATGGTTACTAGTGAGAAATTGTCAAGGAAAGATGAATCTGCACTGGTAACTCCTACAAAATACAAGTCTATGACCGGAGGTCTTCTATATTTGACTCAGAGTAGGCCTGATATAATGAATGTTGTTTGTATTGCATCAAGATATCAAAGTGATCCTAGAGAAAATCATGAGAGTGCAATGAAAAGAATTTTTAGATACTTGCAACGTACATCTGAATATGGTTTGTGGTACCCTAAGGATGATGACTTTCTTTATGTGTAGATACATATGTAGATTGGGCAGGTGATGTTGATGACCGGAAAAACACTTTTGGTGGAGCTTTCTTTCTTGGAAAGAAGTTGGTTTCATGGATCATCAAGAAACAGTCATGTACCTCTTTATCTACTATTGAAGTTGAGTATGTTGCTGCTGCTACTAACCGTACACAAGTTAATGTTGAAGGATATAAAATTACATTGCATTGGACTAGTAGTTATTAACTGTGATAACTCTGCTGCTATAGACATATCAAAGAATCCAGTATTTCACTCTAAGACAAAGCACATATCTGTCAAGTATAACTTTTTGAAGGAGAAGGTGGAAGAAAATAAGGTTAGATTGATTCATGTGAACACTAAAGAGCATATTGCAGACATTTTTACTAAACCTTTGCCTAAAGAATTATTTTAGTGCATTAGAGACTTTTGGGGGGTTTCTGCCCCTTCAGTAGAGAACTGATTAATTCTTTTTGGCATTAGTCCGGTATGCATTATCAGAGATATTATTCATTCTGGATTGATGTGGGGATGCTACTACTCAGGGGGAGTAGTTAGCCTTGTGATTGAGTGTTGTTGTTTGTTTTTTCTTTGATATTTTTGTCAGATTTTTGGCATTGATGTCAAAGGGGGAGAGATATTAATGTTAAAAACTTAAGGGATATATACATTAGGGGGAGTATGTTTCAGAACTTCATTGCTATATTCTTTTATGGGAGATTTGTTTGGCATTTCTTGGCACTTGGATGTTTTTCACATCTAGTGTTGCCATCAATGCCAAAGGGGAAGATTGTTGGCCATTTGGAGGAATTGATTATGTGTTGCATTGATTTTTTGTCATTGATGTCAACACTAGTTGTTTTGGTTGCTTTACCTATATCCTTCTGGTCTGGGTAGCTTGTTTGGTTTCTATTTGGATTATATCATGATGATCCGGTATGCTCTGGTATGCTTTAGTTATGGAATTGGCTTATTCATGCTACTCAGATTCATGTTCAATCAATTGGTTTTGATCTGGTGGATGCTATCCTATTTGCTAGTAAGCTTGGTTTGTTGTTCCAGTGAGGGTCTCACCGGCAGAGATTTGATGAAGATCTTTAAGGAATTGCATAAATGGTGTTGGTGCAACTTCTAGTGGAGATTCAGGATGCTGATGGTGATCATGTTTGAGACTTGGTTGATTGGGATTATTGCTTTAGTGTGTGTGGACCTAAATTGGGTCCCAATTTATCTAGGTTGTGGACTGGCATAATGTAACATGTGGATTGGACTTCTCGATGTGTTTCCGAGATGTCTTATGGGTTGGATATTATTTGTTTGGTATTAGGCCAACATGTTTTGTAATTATGTAATTTTTTTATTGTCTGGTGGCTGACCTTATTGTTTGTGGTCGAGGGTTTGTATATATATGATGTAAGATCTTATTGTAGATCATGGTATAGGAATATGTGAGGATGTATATGTGCGAATAATTTAATAATAATTTAGGCAGAGGATTTGGTCAATCATTGGTGATCAAGTTGGGTTTATATAAGAGGATTTAGTCCTCCGGTATTGAGCTTAACTGGAATTGTACTCAGGCATAGGAGATGCTATCTTTGTAGTTCATTCCTTCTTCCAGATTGTAGTCTGGATTTCTATGTAGTCAGTGAGACTCCTTTTGTGATGAGCAATGTGCTCTAGGTTGTTGGCCTTCCTGCAAGTGTAGGCCCCTCTATTGTAATCACATACTTACTGCAAAAGTATTATCTAACTATGGGTAGGCTTCCCACCATGGTTTTTCCCTTTACTGGGTTTTCCATGTACAAATCTTGGTGTCATGTGGATTGTATTTATTCTCTAATTCTTGTCTATGTTTAATTGGTTTATGCATTCTGGTATTGATCTTTTTTGTTTCGGTATTAAAGTTTTAATTTCTTAAGGTTCCATTAATCTGAGACAACTGATTCACCCCCCCTCTCAATTGACTTCCGGTTATTTGAACTGTCTAACATTTCTTTCAAGAGTAAGCAGTATTGATCTGGTGGATTGCTAGATCTTGTGCATATTGACCTATGTGGACCTACTGCAATAAGAAGTGTGCAGGGTGATAGATATTTCATGTTATTTATTGATGATTATTTCAGGATGATGTGGGTTGCCTTTTTGAGGGAAAAATCAGAAGCATTGGACAAATTCAAGGTATTATAAGCAAAGGTTGATACTGAGACATGATTGAATCTGAAATGTATGAGATCTGACAGAGGAGGATAATTCTTTTCCGGTGAGTTTGACTCATTCTGTGAGAAGCGTGGGATTATAAGACAATTATCTGCTCCTAAAACCCCACATTAGAATGGAGTTGTTGAAAGGAAGAACAAAACTATCTTGGATGCTACAAGGACTATGCTAATTGAAGGGAATGTTCTGAAGATCTATTGGAGAGAAGATTTTAGCACTACTGTTTACACATTCAATTGAGTTCATATAAAAGGTGATACCGGTAAGACTCCTTATGAGCCATGGTTTGGTCATGTTCCTACTATGAGATATTTTAGAATTTTTGGAAGCAAGTGTTATATCTAGAGAGATGAGGATTTAAGAAAGTTTGATGCAAGAAGTGATGAAGGAATTTTATTGGAATAGCCTACAAAGAGAAAACCCTACCTGTGCTACAATAAAAGACTAAGAAATATAGTGGAAAGTGCAAATGTGAAAGTGATGCAGGAGCATCCCTGGTCTATGAACAATCTTGCATCAACCAAAAATATTTATTTTTGTATAGATCTTGTTTAGTTCAGTTTGCAGTTTTGTGTGTTCCTACCGGTATGTTCTGGTAGTTGCTTTCTTTTCATTGCAGATTGTATTTTTAGTTTCCAGGCTGGTTCTTTTGCTTAATTCCATATTCTCAGTTCATTTGGATTCTTTTCCAGCAAGATATTCTTTTGGTTTGACTATTTCTGGGTTTTGGAGTAGTTTTGGGCTTATTGGTTGGAGATTCTTCTTTTCTGGAGCTATTTCTTGGCATGTGGATCTATTTGGGGTCTTGTACGATGTTCCTAAGTCCCTGGCTAACCTTCCTATTGATCCACACTTCTTGCTGGTTCTTTTTCAGAGAATTTCCTTTCATTCTTGGGGCCGACCTATTTACACATTTCATTTTCCTGTCTTGGTAAATATAATCTTTTCTAGCCAACTCGGATATGTTCTGGAGGGTATATATATGGTTTTATGTGATCATTTGTAGGCAGTTGATGAGTATGAGATTCTAGATTTATGATTAGAGTTTCAGATGACTCTGAGAGTTTCTAATGGATTGTAATCTGACATGTTAGCCTGCATGTAACTAGTTGAATACAAGATGTTTTATGATGAACGTATGATGATAACTGGTTGGTTGTCAAAGGTTCTAAGATGATAATATGATCTGATTCTATAATCTTTCAATGTTTTATAATTTCTTCCATTGTGTTACTCTTGCTGCATGACTTGGTTAGTTCTCTTTGAGGACCCACCAGATCATGGCTACACCAAGTGGTATCAGAGCGGGTTATGAACTGGTTGGTGGAAGAGCCAGTTGCGAACCTTGAGGCATTCCTTTGGGTGAACAGATTGCCAAGTGGAGGCAGGCTGCAAGTGTGTTCAATAGATCACAGAGTGTGAGGCAATTGAAACTAGTAGTCAGATCGTCGAGTTGAGGCAGTTCACTGGAGAAGAGGAGGAGATGTTTCCTAGAAGGATGAACCCTTGGAGGGTAGAGAAAATGATGGAGTATTTCAAGAATGAGATTAGGAATGAGAGCCAAAATGCATTGGTTGGTTTGTGAAGAAATATGGAGTCTGAGGATGAGTATGAAAAAGATGGAGAAGATCTTGAGGTGGAAGAGGCTAAAGGACTAGAAGATAGAATAGAGAAAGATTATTGAGAGAAGTGGTGCAAGCAAGTAAAGTTCATAAAGTGGAGGTTTACAAATTTTCCAGAATGCTGAACCTAGAGGATCTGATTGATTGGATCAGAGAGTTTGAGGATTACTTTGAGTTTGAGGATGTCAAGGACCCGTAGAGAGTCTAGTTTGCACAAAATAAGTTGAAATGGCATGTTGCTTTATGGTGGAAAGAATTGTAGAGAGATAGAGTGGAGAATGGTGAAATGAAGATCACCCAGTGGAGACAGATGGTTGCAATATTGAAGGACAAGTTCATATTGAGAGACTATGAGTTGGAATTGTTCAAGAAGTTGCAGAACCTGAAGCAAAGAAACATGAGTGTGAAAGAGTATACCAAGTAATTCTACAAGGTGATGATCAGATCCGGGCATAGAGAGATGGATAGAGAAAAGGTGGCGAGATACATAAATGGACTTGCATTTTACATTCAAGATGAAATGAGCATGTTGAGGATTTCCACAATTGAAGACGCTTACTAGTATGCTTTGAAGGTTGAGGAGAAGGTGAGAAGAAGACAATAGAATAACCCTAGAGGAAAGGAGAGATTCAAGGGGTAGATGAGTACGGAAAAGAAGAATGTTGAAGATGAATCAAAACCTAAGTGGAATAAAGAACTAGATTAGAAAACATAGAGAAAAGGCAGTGGCAATAGCCGCCAAGAATTTCCTGCAAATGTTTTAAGTGTGGGGAAACCAGACACAAATTTTATGAAGGTAAGAAGTTGTGTGGCAAATGAGGAACCAGAAGGTGGAGTTATCGGAACTAAGTGTGCACCGAAGCAAGGATAATTCCTTATGTTCAGAAGAGTCATGATGGAGAAAAGAAGTGAAGATACCAGACCTACCTAGAGAAGGAGTCTTTTCTGGACCGTGTACAAATCAGGTGGTAAGTGTTGCAAGGTTATTGTGGATAGTGGAAGTACTGATAATTTGGTATCTAAGGAGATGGTAGTGAAGCTTGGATTGAAGAGGCTTAAGCACCCTTGTACCTATAAGGTGAGTTGGTTACAAGATTATCAGAAGTTGGATGTAAAAGAGCAGTGTTTGGTGAGTTTTAATATTGGACCTTTTAGGGATGAGATCTTGTGTGATGTTGTATCTATGAGTTCTTGTCATGTCTTGTTGGGAAGACCTTGGCAGCTTGACAGAGGAGCTATTTATGACTATAGAGGAAACCTAATCACTATTGAGAAGGATGGGCAAAAGTTCACATTGGCTTATTTCAAGCAGGAAGAGAAGGAGGTGAAGAATCCGAGTCTTGAGAAAAGTTGCAGTGTTGAGAAACTAGTTGCAGAGGTTATACCAGAAGGTGGCATAAATTTGCAGAAGGATTCAATAGATAAGTGTGATGACAAGATAGAACCAGATGATAGAAAGCTTATGGTGACAAACTGGATGAAGTCTTTTGGCATAATCAAATCAGAGTTGCAGAAGAAAGAGAGAAACAAGTAGAGGTAGTGTGAAGATCTAAAGAAAGGGAAGAGAAATAAAGAGAGTTGGGAGTTAGAGAATTCGATTGAGGTTCCAGAGGAGCTAAGAGAGAGGTTTACAGATAAGAAAGATGTTTGGATAAGAAATGAACATGGGATCTATATCCCAAGTCCTTTTCGATTTTATGAGTTTCCTCTCATGGAACATCTCTTTCTTCCTGGGGTGTCTGATACAGGAGCATCCCCAGTCTATGAGAAATCTTGTATCAACATTTTTTTTTTTTTTTTTACTTTAGATCTTGTTCAGTTCAATGTGCAATTTTGTGTGTTCCTGTCGGTATGTTCTGGTAGTTGCTTGATTTTCGTTGCAGATCATATTTTCAGTTTCTAGGCTGGTTCTTGTGCTTAATTCCATATTCTCAGTTCATTTGGATTCTTTTTTGGCAAGATATTGCTTCTAGTTTGATTGTTTCTGGGTTCTCGAGCAGTTTTGGGCTTACTGATTGGAGATTCTTCTTTTTCAGAGCGGTTTCTTAGCGTGTGGATCTAATTGGGGTCTTGCTAGATGTTCCTAAGTCCTTGGTCAACCTTCCTATTGATACACACTTCTTGGTGGTTCTTTTCTAGAGAATTTCCTCTCATTCTTGGGGCCGACCTATTTAAATGTTTCATTTTCCTGTCTTGGTAAATGTAATCTTTTGTGGCCGACCTGGATATGTTCTGGAGGGTATATATATGGTTTTATGTGATCATTTGTAGGCAGTTGATGTAGATTCTAGATTTATGATTAGAGATCTAGATGAATCTAAGAGTTTCAGATGGATTGTAATCTGGCATGTTAGCCTACATGTAACCGGTTGAATACCGAATGTTCTATGATGAATGTATGATGATAAATAGTTAGTCGTCAGAGGTTCTAAGATGATAATATGATATGATTTTGTAATATTTCAATGTTTTACTATTGCTTCCATTGTGTTACTATTTCTGCATGACCTAGTTAGTTCTCTTTGAGGACCCATCGGATCATGGTTGCACCAGAAAGTTGATGAGAACTATGGAAAAGAGATTAGAGCATGCAGATGATTAGGATGTTGTTTTAACACCAAATCAAACCAAAGAATTGAAGAAGAATGATCTAGTAGTGACTGTTAACCCATATATTGCTACTGCCAGTGGAGAGGTGCAGGAACCTAAAAAATCAGAATAGTTAGAAGATTCTGAGGTATATAAAATTGAATCATTCTGAAAATGAGATTATTGGTGATAAAAATAAAGGTGTAATGACTAGAATAAGGCTAGTTGCTGAAGAGGTCTGTTGTTGAAGCTTGCAAAGATGAAAATTGGATGAAGGCTATAGAAGAAGAATTAAATTAGATTGAAAAGAATAACACATGGGAGCTTGTGCCTACACCTAAAGACAAGAATGTGATTGGTACTAAATGGGTATTTAGGAACAAATTGAATGAAGCCGATGAAGTTGTTAGAAATTAAGCAAGACTGGTATGAAAAGGATATTCATAGAAAGAAGGGATTGATTATGAGGAGACTTTTTCTCTGGTAGCTAGACTTGAAGCTGTTAGACTATTGCTTGCATATGCTGCTTATAAGGATTTAAAGGTATATTAGGTGGATGTCAAGTCAGCCTTCTTGAATGGTGATCTTGAGGAAGAAGTCTACATTGAGCAACCTGATGGATTCTCATTATCAGATAATGGAGATATGGTATGCAAACTGAAGAAAGCTCTTTACGGATTGAAACAAGCTCCTAGAGCTTGGTATGCTAGATTGGATGAGTATTTGCTGAAATTAGGATTCAACAAAGGTACTGTTGATAATAATCTATAGCTCAAGATTGAGAATGATAACATTTTGATTGTTGAAGTTTTTGTTGATCACATTATCTTTGGAGGAGATGATAACTTGTCGGTGATATGTAGAAAGCATTTGAAATGTCTATGATAGGAGAGATGAAGTTTTTCTTAAGTTTGCACATTTCATAGATTAGACAAGGTATTTTTATATCTCAAGCTAAATATGTGAAGGAATTGCTGAATAAGTTTGGGTTAGAAGATTCTAAACTGGTTGGAACTCCTATAGTGACTGGCTGCAAATTATCTAAAAATGATGAATCTCTTAAAGTTAATTAGACCTTGTACAGATCTATGGTTGTGGACTGCTGTACCCGACTAAAACTAGACCTAACATTATGCATGATGTGTGCATGGCTACTAGATATCAAGCTGATTCGAAAGAGAGTCATGTCACTATTGTAAAGAGGATATTCAGATACCTGAAAGGAACCGTGGATTATGGTTTGTGGTACCCTAGGAATGATGATTTCATGCTATTTGCCTACACTGAAGTTGATTAGGCTGGTGATGTTGATGACTGGAAGAGTACCTCCGGTGGTGCACTCTGTTTGGGTAAGAATTTGGTTTCATGGGCAAGTAAGAAACAAGATTCAGGTTCCCTATCTACTGCTGAAGTTGAGTATATTGTTGTTGCTAGTAATTGCACTCAGGTAGTTTGGATGAAACAAATGTTGAAGGATATCAGAGTTATCTATGATGAGCCTACTATCATATATTGTGACAATTTTAGTGCTATTAATATGTCAAAGAACCCGGTGCAACATTCAAAGACTAAACATGTATCAATTGAGTATCATTTCTTGAGAGAAAAATTCAGTGAAGAGGAAGTGAAGCTGGAGTATGTGTTTACAAAGGAACAAATAATTAATATTTTCACAAAGCCTTTGCCTATAGATACTTTTTTCTATTTGAGAGACAAGTTGGGGGTATCGACCCCTTCTGATGGGAACTAGATGCATTGAGTTGCATCAATCTGATGGACTTCATAGTCTTATTTTTTTGTCTGGATTGATGAGTTCATGATGCTCCTCTAATGAAGTAGTATGTTTGTGGTTCAGTTGAGCTGATTTATTTATCTAAGGGGGAGAGTTTGGTTTTCTATTTTGAGAACCTTTGTCATTGATGTCAAAGGGGGAGAGAAAGCATGTGAAAAACTGTCTTATCTGTTGTTGGTGAGCTTGGTCTTAGGGGGAGTTTGTTGGAAATGTTTTCTTTCTTTGCATTGATTATTTTTGACATCCTTATGTTGCTATCAATGCCAAAGGGGGGGATTGTTGGACATTGCTATTGCTAGGATATGTTGTTGTCATGATGTCAACATACTCCTGTGATTTATTGATTCAGTTTGCAGTTTTTTTTCTTTTGATTAGTACTTTGCAAGTTTGGCATTTCCTCCAGTATATTGCGGTGTGATCAGATCTTGAGTTATGATTTTGGGAGATTGTTTGGGATGTTCATGTGTATATAAATTTCAGATGGTTCATGATTTGGTGCTCCGCAAGCTATCTTTCTAGTCCGAGTTGCTACTGTTTGAGTGTTCTTGAGTTTCAGATGTTGGTTGATGAAGATTTTATAAGTGGTGTTGGTGCATCTATTGTAGATGGTTCTAATGTTCTTGTTTGTGTTTTCGAATCGTGGCCTTTTTTTTTTGGGTGGTCTACATTGATCCTTGTGCATGGTATTAGTGATTTTGCTGATCTAGTGATATTCTTCATGTTATGTGGTATTGTTGATGGTGTAGCGTATTGTGGTTGATCTTGGCGTAATTTTCAGTGGTGTTGTGTGTTTGAGAATTTGATTTAGGTCCATGTTATATCATGTATATCATCATATTGGTCCAGTGGTAAATCTTTGTATCATGTGATGTAATTTTGTAATTGTGAGATGAGGGTTTAGCCGACCTTGTTGCCAAGGTTGATGATCAGTATATATAGGTTATTTAGTCATGTAAATTGAGTATCGATGTAGTGTCTGCATTATCAGAGAGTGGTATATGTAGTGCTTAAGAAAATTTGTCCTTTAGTGTGGTGTATTGAGCATAGATTGGAGTGTTGCAGGGTAGACAAATGTGCTTTATCAAAACTATCATCAGGCATAAGGAAATGCTATATTTGCAGTTCATGTAATCCAGATTGTAGTATGATCATTGTTGGAAGGTAGTGAACCTTCCCTGAGGGTTGTAGCCTTTTGGGTCATCTTAGTGTGTCTAAATGCATGTGCATTCCCCATTGTAATATTTACACATACTACTACAAAGTATCATCTTATTGTGGGTAGGTTCACACCGTGGTTTTTCCCTTAATCGGGTTTTCCACATCAAAATCTCAATTTTGTGTGTTGTGCTGTCAAGTTGCTTATCTTTGTTGTTACTCCAGTTTATCGGATTTGCATTTGAGGTTATGTTTGATAATCCAGTGAAAACTGATTCACCCCTCCCCCCCCCCCCTCTTCATTTTCCTTCATTATTGTTTCCAACAAGAAGCACAACAAATACATGCTCAACAACAAAGGGAAGATGTATAGTGGGGAGGCTAGTATCTGATCCAACCCCTACAAGAGAGGAAGAAACCTCTTCACACAAGGAAGAGTCACTGTTACCATAACTGTCCTAATCCAGGTATGGATTGAAACCAAAGGACAAGGCCTCCAATCCATATGAGGATGGAAAACATACCATAAATCCTTCTTGATTTTCATGAGAGGGCATCCCAAACATATCAAGATCACGTGTGTTGACAACCAACTTATCAACAAAAAGTTTAATCTCATGAGACACCTCACAAGAAGATCTAAAATCCTCATGTTGCCTCTCTAGTTTTGTCTCTTCTTTTTTACAACTATCTACAATAGTCATCGTCTACTTATTCTGATTGAAAACTCCCTCTCCTAAAGGTACCAATCTTTCATCAAGTTTAGAACAAAAAAAATCTATGATGTTTGAGAACATATGATCATCTAGATCATGATCAACTTTTTTATCTATAATATGTTCTACCTCAATCTCATAGTTGCCTTGCTGAATATTTGAGATAGCAAAAACTTTACCTTCATTAATTAACTCTGATTTTTGCTCTTGTTCATTTAGATCAACATCCCCCTGCAAGTTATCTTTCTAACCTTCCAAAAATTGATTGTCTTCATTTGTTTGTTCTTGGATCTATATCTTGCCTAGATGATCATCATCATCTTTCCACGACTCATGACTAGAAACTGATGTTAGTTCAGTTATACATTTAACCTCATCACTAATAAGGGAAGCTCCTTACAATCAATTGAAAATAGAAACCCCATGCCCCCCTCCACTTCTACACCCTGTTGCTCTGAAACCATTTATTATAGAAAATTAGGTTCATCATTTGGAACCTTTTGAATGGGCATAAGTGTAGGTGAAAGATCCAACTTTGATTCTTCAATTCTCTTTCACAGGCTAATTTGGGGTACAAGGATTTATTTGGGCCTCTTGGATGGTTGTCTCCATAAGCTTGCAAGGTCTCCCCTGCCTAAAGCTTGGAATTTTTATCTTAGGGGCTTTTGGGGTAGAATCCTCCACCTTCATGATCATGACCTCAAGTTTCGCCAACTTCTTGATCTCTTCCTTCCTAGCACAAGCAAGTTGCTCTGTAAGGAAGGCCTCATGATGAAGTTTATGGGCTTGCACTTCCTACCATTGAAGATGATCTTGACGGTCTTATGGATCTACGACTTGTATAGCTTGATAATCATACAAAGGCATGTAACTCCTAAAACCTAGGAAAGTATATTGGTGAACCTCCTCTTTCATACATTCATTAGGAATATGAGGATCAAGATGGATCTCTTGAATGGGCTCCTGATAAGGATGTATTTTTTCAAGAAAAGGCTCTTGACAAGAGCGGGGACTCTCAAAATTTGAAATCTTAGGATTGGGAGACACACGAGGCCTATCTAGTCTAAAAATAGGAAATTTGAACTTGGGGATCTCACAACCTCCAAGTGATATTTTAATCTCAGCCTCAGCTGCAACAATCCTTTATTTGAGAGTCTCCTCAAACTGTCTCTTTTGCATTTCAAACTGCTGATCTTGGAGATAAGCTTGATAATCTCTTTGTTGCACTTCCTCCTCAAACTGTATTCTTTAATCCTCTAACTCTTACTCATGTAGGTAGGCTTGATAAGCCCATTGATCCTGTTGTGCCTCAAGCTCTTTCTCTTTGTTAATGTCTTCAAATTTATTTTTAAAGTATGCCACCATATTATCCAGCTCTGCAATAAAGTCCTCATTGCTTCAAGGCTGATTGGGCTGCTAAGGAGGTTGAACAAGGGTGGGTGTGTGGTAATACTTAGGGTAATATCCACCTATTGTTGGAGCAAAGCCATTTGTGTTGAAACTAGAAGTAGTCCTAGTTTGGTTTTGTTAGTAAGGAGAGGAAAAAATTGCATTCTCATAGAAGGGGGGAACATAAGCTACCCCCATGATGTGAATCCATTAAAGAAGCATAAAATATGGATTTTGTTATATAAAATTCTTAAAAGGCAGACTGATAACATACCATTAATTCATCAAAAATTTGTAGATTCATTAGGTGCTTGAAAGAATAATGCCACCAAAGGCTAGAAACTGAAGGACACACCAAAATCCTTAGTTGGTTTGAGCATAGGACTTCTTAACCAGTAGATCATCTTTGTAGAGTTGTCAAGTATGTATAATATTTCCTCCAAAGGATGAGCTTGTTGATAGACACACCAACTATCAACAAAGGATAAGAAAGCATGAACCAAAGTTGATTCAATCGGTCCCACTGTGTGTGCCAAAAACTATGGTATGACCGGTGGCTTAAAGTGGAACTATTTGGTGAATGAAAATTTCTTGGAATGCTTTACAAACTAGTCTCACTGGGCATGCCAAAAACTATTGTCACATAAGTCTGCCCTCTTGATGAACAACCTTGTGACACATTGAAACATCTTCCAAGTGTGAGACCTTGCATAATTGAGGTTGAATCTTTGAAGAAGGCCTACTTCCTTCCCAATCTGAGTGCAAGTGTTGGTCTAACCCAACACTGATAAATTCTAATCTATGGATTTTGAGGGGAAAAGGGGAAGAAGGGATGCATAAAAGGGGAAATAAGGCTTGCACCTAGATAGAATTCTTATCTTCCTGCCTATAATTACACAAAATACAAATAAAACCATCCAAGGCATGCACAAGATCCTATCCTACTTTAGTTCCCTAAGAAGAGTGAAGGTTGAAAATCTTGCAAGATGGCAAGAGGGACTTAATTTAGTCCACAAGTGACATCCAAAGAGAGATCAACACATTCACTATGCTAAGGAAAGCTAATGAGAATTCATTCAAACAACAAGGTAAGTAAACAACACAAATTGTGAGAATTGGATGAAGGTAGATAAGTAGATTGTATGCATATAAGGGAAAGACAACTTTTAGAGATCATAGAAAACATGTATTTTGAGATAGAAAAGAAAAGAAGATCCCTATAACATGGTTACAAAATTGCCTTTATAGTTGAGGCATAACTGAGATTGGATTTTAGTTAAGAAACCCTAACCCTACCTAGGGTTAGGTTACAAAATATCAGGCGAAGATGATCATATCAATAAATTAATCTGATTACATGTATAATAGTTTGAAAAATATCCTCAGCATCTGGGAAGAAACAGAATCTCTACAGATAAGAGAAATTGTTGTGCATGATGTGTCTGACTACACTTGGAGGGCACAAAAGTCTTTGTAATGCATTAAAGGGTCGTAGGTGGTGTCCAAAATTGGCTCTCAGGGTCACTTCTAGAGTAATGATAGAAATTCTCAACAGTTGGACTAATATTTAATTGGATTTGGGGCGCCAACCAGATCTGCAATTGGTTGTCTACCGTCAAGTCGACAACTGCCTTAACTGAGTATTTAAACTTACTCTCCTTTCTACAAATTTGAATTTTGGCCATTTGATTTTCTCTATCACGTGAAGACGGATGCCTGAGATTATGCCACACAAACCTCTTATCGTTGTTTCATGGAGTAGATCCCACCATGGGCTTCCCTTGTGGTGAAACAACAAAATCCATACAAAATTTAGTCTTTGTTTAGCTATTTCACGAGAAAGTGTGGAATATTTCCTGATGCTCTTATAAAACAATGAAACACTTTAGCCTTTTCGCCATTTTGTGGGGGGAACAAAATAATAATTCCCTTGCTCTACAAAATGGTGAAAGCCATGAAGCCTTGATTGTTGGTAAAGGAGGAAAGGGGAAACTGGTCCTGCCATGGACTAAGGTCCCTTTGGTCATGGATGTTAAGTTATTTGACCGCTTGGGTTGGTCAACATAAAAATAGAATTTTAGAGCCTGAATAGGATATAAAGGCATAAAAGCCTTAGGGTTTAGGGTTTTAGGGCTCTTTTAGGAGGCTTTTCTAAGGGTTTTAGCTAGTTGAATTTTATCTTAGATCAGTAATTTTTAGGGGTAAGGTTGACATGAAATTAATCAACAACAATGATTGGGTCTTTGGTCATGCACTTTCATTTTTGTAAGATATTATATCAGTCTTAATGGTATAAAAAATTGAATCCATAAAATCAACAAATGTTTTAGAAGACTTAGATTCAAGTTGCCCAATGATAATGCATTTTTTGCTAGAGATCCAAGATACTTTTGTCTTGCAGTAGGAAAGTATTTCAAGGTGAAAGATATCAAGAATTTTAGTAAGACACTTAATATTAGTAGAGCCTACAATATTCTTTTCTACTTTCATTTTTGTTGGTGTAAATAATTATTTATCATGGATATCATTACACTTTACTTAAGTTTACTTAGGAAATGCATTTCATAGTAGTTTGGGTATGAGACACTTGGGTATTTGTGCCACATTGGGATAGTGTGTGTAGGAGAATTTCTACCTTTTATGGTGTTGATCTTGTTACTACTCTATCATATCCACTTATTGTGGAGTGATAATTCCACCTTTGCTGGGTGATCCACCTCATGTGGAATATTTTATTGTTTCTACTACCTACCCACACCTATTTCCTACCTACCCTTGTTTCTTATTAAGCCACTTGTCATGTTTGTGTGCTCACATATCCATATTGCCTTGCCCATATATGTAGACTCATATTCATTGTATGGAACAACATGTAATGATCTAGTTGATCAATATTTTCTTGATAGAATACAGTTTATTTCTATCATCTATTTTTTTCTCTCTTATTTATGTTTTCCATTGCCTTTAGATCTTGGTAAAATCTCACAATTTTATATGCGGATGATATTGTTCTTATGGAAGGATTCAAAAAGTGCATAGTCTTCTCTTAGAAAGGTCCTTGTTTTGCAAAAACAATTTTTAAATTTTGGTGGAGCTTGGAAGGATGTTGTTTGCTATCATTTTCTATTACTCATATTTACTATAACTGTTCCAAGTTATATCTTAAGTTTCATCAAGTTGTTGTAAATATGCTAGATCTGGTTAAGTGTTTCCATTGATGTCAACACTTTATCTTGGTTAGAGACTATCTTGGTTGGATCTATCCCGGTTAGTCTTGGTGATCATTTTGGTTATGGCTGTGATTCTGATCCAGTATGATCAGATCTCTGGAATCTATTTTGGATGCTTATTCTCATGGTTACATGCTTGCTATATTCTGCTGGTTTCATGATTTGGTTATCGCTTTTGGTATTTCTGGTTACCGGTTGGTTTATGCCTTGACCGACTAGCTTTTGGCTTCACCGACTTTTGGCATTCCCGGTTAGCTTTACTGGTATGTTGTTTTGGTGACTTGGTCAGTGGATTTTGGGTTCATCTTATGGAATCAGTTTCTTTCATGCTGTTGGTTCTTCTTGATCATATCCCAAGCATTTGGTGACTTTGCATTGGATGGTGTGCTATTATGGTGGTCCTATTTGGATCTGGTTAAACTTTCACTGAGGATTTCTACCGACAAGTGAAGTGTCTTGGATCTTGGTCTTAGCAGAATCCTCGATGGATATAATTATTTGGTTACTTGATTTAGGTCCATGCTATGTAATGTAAATCATAATATTAGTCTGGTGGTATCATGTGATGTAATTTTTGTAATTATGGGTTTAGGATTTAGCTGACCTGGTCAATAAGGTTGATGATCAATATCTATAGGTGATTTATTCATGTAATATGGATATGGATAGATCGATGGTTATGGCTAGTTAAGACTATATTATCAAAGAAAGGATTATGTATGAATAGAGTCATATCATTCCAGAGAAGGTTGGAAAGGTTTTGTATTGCAGAGAAGATATCAGTTCTTAACCGGAACTATATTAGGCAATAGTAGATGCCACTTTCACAGCTCATTATTTTTCAGATTATAGTCCGATGATTTTGTAAGTCAGACGGACTTCCCTTTGTGAGAGCAGTGTGCTCTAGGCTGTTGGCCTTTCTGCATGTGCAAACCCCATTGTAATTATTCACAATACTACTGTAGAGTATTCATCTAATTGTGGGTAGGGTTTCCCACCATGGTTTTTCCCTTTTTGGGTTTTCCACATCAAATATTGGTGTTATGTGTGTTGTGCTTTCATGATATATCTTTCATTATATTGTTCTCTAGTATTAGGTTTATAATTCAATTAATTGTTGTTATTGTTAGTAATCTGATTCACCCACCCTCCTCTCAGTTTACTACCCATATCAATGCATTCCAACAATTGGTATCAGAGCAAGGTCCTCTTTGCAAAAGCTTAACCTCTTGAGGAGATCCGATGGCAACTACATCTAGTTCCACATTCAATCCTTACCAGAAGGAGAGTCCTAGATTTGATGGTACAAATTAAAAGATATGGAAGGAGCAAATGAATATTCATCTTAGATGTCTTGGAGCTGAAGTTTGGGAGATAGTGGGGAAAGGGTATATACCTCATGATCCTAATTTTGGAACACCGACACCTGTTGATGAATAGAAGAGAGTTGAAAATGATGTAAGAGAAAAAGAAGCATTGTTGAGTGCCATATCTTATGAAAAGATATTGAATGTCATAGAGTTGGAGAATGCTAAGCTGGTCTAGACAAAGCTTGAAACTCTTTATGAAGGTGACCAGGCTATGAAGATTCCTAAACTTAAAGGTTTCTGGGTAAGATATGAAACTTTAAAGATGGAAGAAGATGAGAAGATAAGTTCTTTCATGTATAGCGTCAATGAGATTGTCATGGGTATCAAATGTTGTGGTGGATCTATTAGTGAAGATGAGATAGTGTCAAAATTTTTAAGAGTTCTACCTCCGACTTAAAAGATGAAGGATACTACTATCAATGAACTCCGGACAATGTCAAGTACCCATGTGACTAGAGATACACTACTTCGGAAATTGACTTCTTTTGAACTTGAAGAACTTGGAGATTAGAGTGCTTCTAAAACAAAGACTACATTTAAAACATCTACATCCATTAAACAAAAGATAGATTGGAAAGAGATGTATTCTAAGGATATGGAGGAAATTGAGAAAGAAGAAAGAGAGCTTGAAGAGCTAGAAGCCCTGATTGCTATAAGAATTCCTATGGGACCAGCTGGAAGTAAGTATGAAGGAAAAGTCCCTTTTAAATATTTTTCATGCAATAAGATTGGCCATTTTGCATCTAGATGTCTTGAAAGAGCTGCTAGGAATCATGTAAGATTTATGAGGAATTATAAGCCTAATTGGTGTAGGAGCACCTAGTTGAGTAAAAAAACTCTCCTTTTTGAGTATTTCATGCTTTCATGTTTGTAATGTCTTGTGTTAGGTTTATGAAGTTGTTTTAGGTTTTTGTGTGTCTTTTCAAGTGGTTTTGATCTCATTTTGTGCTTGAGAGATCAAGTTTTGCCTTTCAGGACTTGAGTTGACAATTTTGGGGTTTCTAGGCCAAAAAGGGCAAAAATGTGCAAAATTACCTAAAAGGTCTAGAAATGTTTTCCAAAGCTTTGAAACATGTTTAAATAGTGTGTTTAAGCATGTCTTAGGTGTTTAGATAGGTTGATGAGGTTAGGTTATCCCAAATGTGTCTTGAAGCAACAAATGTTGTCATTTGGGCTTGTAAAGTTGTCATATTGGACTTTTTGTGTAAAAGCAAGTCCAAAATGCCCTATGTCCATACAGGACTTGGCAAATAATTTCACAAGTTATTTAAGAACCTCCATTTTATTTGCATAGGGTTGGTGGTTGTAAGTTTCAAGAAAACTCAATTGAAAGCACTTACATTTATGATTTTAATGGTTTTGGGAACTCTTTTCATTTGACAGGCCGTACATTCCTTGTACTTGTTGTACTGTATCTGGTTGGAGAAAGTTCCATTTAATTTTACAATGCTTCGAATGTAAATAGTGTTTGGCTTTTCATTTGGGAGTTGGTGTATTTGTTTGACTCCATTTTGTAACTCCTCACTGCCTTGTCAAGAGTTTGAGGTCTCTAAAATGCCACAAATTGACTGATCCCAGGCTTGGGCTGCCACAAATGGTTTTGGTCAAGTTCGTATGCATGTATATAGTGTATATATGTTCATTTTTGTGCCAGAGCTATGCTTGGAAGGGGAATTTGAGCACTTATTAGGCAAGTTGTCTAACTTGGCTAGTATCCTTCCTTAATGCTCAAAATTTGGGTTCTAAGCACCAAAGGTTGAAACAAGACATGGACAGAGGTCTGCACCTATCCTATTAGCATTTTGAAGAAATTGGAGCTCCAAACTTATTTCTTTTTGCATTGTAATATGTCACAGTTTGTGAAGGACAACAGATTCTCTGTTTTAAAAAATAAATTGGTTTTTGCTTCAAAATTTGTCTAAGGATACCTTATTGTGTGGGAAAACTATCCTTAATGTTGGGGAAGAGTTAAAAACGTGTTTGGTGGTAGATTTGTGGAAAGGTGATGTTCTGTTTGTGCTCCTAACCAACTGTCTTGCAGAAATAACATTGAAAAATTAGGGAAAAACAGTGACTCACAGTGAATTTTGTTCATTTTCAGTTTGATTGCCAAGTGTTTGGCATAATTCTTGCTAGATAGTGATACGACAGGCATTAGTTTGTTGTGGAAGAGGTTTCCTAGTAGTGTGGAAGCTTGAACTAAGCTTGGAAGTGAGAACCTATGGTGCATGAACCAAAACCCTCACTAAACCCTACTTTTGTGCCTAAAATTTAGAACAGTCATTAAACCTTCTTCATGGAGCCTAAGACCTGAAAAATCTTTGAGCTTAGACCTCATAAAAATTATTCAAGACAATTTTTATGGTGGAGTTTCCCATCATTGGGTTGGGTGAACAAAAATGTGTCAATTAGCCCTCCACGGGCTACAAGCCTTTTGGGACTGTCAAACTGCATTTTTATGAACCCGATTACCTTGAGCTTGTTGGGTTTGGAGAGATCTTTGAAGGACAATCCAAAATAGTGAAGAAACCTTATGAAACCTCTGTGACACCCTTGTGAAGAAATTTTGGGTCTTGAGACCTAGTAAGTTGAGTTTGAGTAAGTGAATCAAGAAAGCCAAAACAACAAAATGAAGCAAGTTCTTGAACAAAACCTTTACCTAGTTTCCTAAATCATTTGGAGGAGCTTATAATGTCAAAGAATAGTCAGAGTTATGCCCAAAGGATAGAGGAATGTGTTAGAAAGAATGTAAAGGTTGAACATAATGAATAGTGGATGAGTAAGGCTATGAGCTCACTCAAAAAGTGAGTTTGTTTGAGAAGGTATACATAAGATGCTAAGCAATATAACCTCGAATTGATTTTGCAAACATATATAACAGTCACAAACAAGTCTTTTGGAAACCAATTGAATCATTAGACCTAATTCACCTTGTTGAGTACTTTTCTAGCAATCTCCCTATCATAGTGGTATTAGAGCCTGAGTAAGATTCAGGGGAAAAGAGAAAACAAATTGACTTAGGATCAATAGAATCCTTAGAAGAAAACATGGTGACTAATACTGAGTTAGCTAAGAAGGTCGAAGACCAAGAAGATGAAAATAGAGCACTCAAAGAGAGGTTGGAGTAGCTAGTAGTGAAATTAGCTGAAGTGGAAGTCAAAACTGAAGAAGTCCATGATAAGGTTGGAGATAAGGGCAAAATGGTGGCAATAGAAGATGAGGTTCCCATACCTGACCCTGTTATTGAGCAAGAACCATTCTTGAAGGCTCTGAGAGATATGAGTGGTAAAACCTTAGAGGAAGTGGCTCTTTTCAGTGGAAGGATGGATCCAGATGCTCTTATAGAATGGATTGAAGGCCTAGAAAACTATTTTGAATGTGATGGAATAACTAAAGCACAAAAGGTTAAAGTAGCAAAATCAAGGTTGAGAGGGGCAACCTTAAATTGGTGGAAGTTCATCCAAGAGGAAAGGGAAAAAGAAGGTAAGCAACCAATAGCCACCAGGAAAGCAATGGTATCCAAAATTAGAGAAATCTATCTTCCTAAAGACTATGAAATCCAACTACATAGGAAAAGACAAAACTTGAGGCAAAAATATTTAGATGTCAGTAGCTACACTGAGGAGTTTCAAAAACTATGCATGAGATCCAAGGTAGTAGAGGATGAGAGTATAAAAGTGGCAAGGTATTTGAATGGATTGAGATGGAACATACAAGAAGAGATGAGTTTGTTATGTCCACAAATAGTACACAAGTGTTATCGATTAGCACTTAAAGTTGAAGAGAAGAGTATGAGGAAGCAAGAACAAAGCAACAGAGGAAGAGGTAGGGATAGAGATAGTAGAGGCCATAGAGGAAGTTTTGGGGGAAGAGGAGATCAAATATCCCAAGGAGAATCCAAACTCATTAAGCAAAGTGGGGATTCATATAGCAAGAGAAGCTATAGAGTAAGAGGATCTAGCAACCCAAGTAGAGGTAGATCTAGTGGACCAGGAAGAGGGTCCTACTTCTCTACCATGAAATGCTACAACTGTTAGAAGTTGGGGCACCCTGCCTATAGATGTCTAGAGAAACCCACCTCATCACAGGGGGGTGAAAGAAGAGTGAATTATGTGCAAGAAAATGCAACACGTAGTAAGGCTCATGAAGTGAGCCTAGCATTAGAAGATGGGGAAAGTCTGATGATGAGAAGAGTCTTGATAAAAGAACCAATCAAGGAGGATCCTACTCAAAGAAGGTCATTGTTCAAAATTAAGTGCAAGATCATGGGAAAGGTATGCAAGGTGGTTATAGATTCTGAATCCACAGATAATATAATCTTAGAAGAAGCAGTTGGTAAACTCAAACTTGAGAGAATCCCACACACACATCCCTATAGAGTTACATGGTTGAATAGGGAGCAACATGTCCTTGTAAATGAACAAACATGGGTAGAATTCACCATAGGAGGGTATCAAGAGAAGATCCTATGTGACATTCTTCCAATGGATGCTTGCCATCTACTTCTTGGTAGACCTTGGCAATTTGATAGGAAAGCCATCCACAATGGGGAAAATAACTCCTACTCTTTTCAGAAGAATGGAGTTACGTACAAAATTCAGTCCATAAATGATGAGAAAGAGGGCAGCAAGACAACAAATCAGAATGTTTTAATTGTGAATGAGAAGGAGTTTATAAGTACACTTGAAGAAGGTGAAGGAGTGGGATTTGCACTCATAGTGAAACCCAAGGAAGAAAAGATAGAAAAGAAAGTTGAGATACCATATGAGATGTAGAAGATCCTTGATAACTTCAAAGCAATAATCAGTGATGGTACATCTGCAACCTTTCCTAGAGCCATTAGCCATCAGATTGATTTCATTTCTGGAGCCTCTTTACCCAATAAGGTAGCCTATAAGATGACCCATGAACAAAATGAAGAAGTAGAAAGACAATTACAAGAACTCTTAGACCAAGGGCTGATTAGGAAAAGCATTAGTCCTTGTGCAGTACCTACATTGTTGGCACCAAAGAAGGGTGGAACATGGATACTTTGCATAGATTATAGAGACATAAACAAGATCACCATCAGATAAAGATTTCCCATACCCAGGATAGAGGATTTGATGGATTGCTTGGGGGGTGCACAGTATTTTAGTAAGATTGACTTCAAGAGTGGTTACCATCAGATAAGAATCAAAGAGGGTGATGAATGGAAGACAACTTTCAAAACGAATGAGGGTCTCTATGAGTGGCTTGTTATGCCATTTAGACTCTCTAATGTTCCGAGCACATTCATGAGACTCATGAATGAAGTTTTACATGATTTCATTGGCAAGTTTGTTGGTGTGTATTTAGATGATATTCTTATTTTTAGTAAAACCAAGGAAGAGCATTTGAAGCATTTAGTTATTGTTTTGAGAAAGTTATCTGATGAACAACTAACCATTAATCTAGAAAAGTGTGATTTCTTGAAACAAGAATTGGTCTATCTTGGTTTTGTTGTATCAGGAGGCAATCTGAAAATGGATCAATCTAAAGTTGCAGCAATAACCAATTGGCTAACTCCTAAAACAACCAATGATGTCAGAAGTTTTCATGGTTTAACACAATTTTATAGGAAATTCATCAGGGGATTCGGTGAGATTTGTGCCCCTATGTTAGACACAATCAAAGGGAGTTTAAAGGTAAAGTTTCAGTGGACAGATGCAGCCAATAAATGTTTTGAATTATTGAAAACTAAAGTAGCTTCTCAACCAGTGCTCATTTTACCTAGTTTTGATAAACTTTTTACTATTGAATGTGATGCTAGCAATATTGATGTAGGAGTTGTTTTAAGTCAGGACAATAGACTAGTTGCATTCTTTAGTGAGAAGTTAAATGATGCCAAGAAAAAGTACTCTTCCTATGATTTAGAACTTTATCCATTAGTCCAGGCACTTAGGAAATGGAGACACTATCTTCTTCCTAAAGAGTTTGTTGTATACACAGATAATCAGGCATTAAGTTTCTTGAACTCACAGGATAAACTGAATCATAGGCATGTTAAATGGGTAGAGTACTTGCAATCTTACACTTTTACTCTTAAGCATAAGAAGGGTCAGTTGAATAAAGTAGCAAATTATTTGAGTAGGAGGTTGTTAACTATTCATGAGATTCAAGTACAAAGCATTGGTATTGATAGTTTTAAAGATATGTATCCTACTAATGATGATTTTGCTGAAGCTTATAAAGTTTGTCAAGATTTTGAGAATCATTTCTATGGTGTATATGTTGATTTCACTTTGCAGGATGGTTTGTTATTCAGGGGTGTGTTGGGACTGATTAAAATTGAGTCAAGTTTATAGGCCCATTTCAAAATTTTGCTCTGCATGTCAGCAAAGTACCTAAATGAGTCAGTTTGAATGGCCTAGTTTGCGAGAGGGCAAAATGGAGCCAGTTGATTTTCAGAGGGTAAGGATTGGGATTCATGTCCCACACCTTTCATTTGGCCTATTCAGTGATGTGCAACTTTCAGAATTCAGTTTGGAGAAGTTTATGAGGTACCCATTTTGAGGGGTGAGCTAAAAGTGCATTTTAGGCACAAATGCAGATTTTATTGAGTAGCCTTCTTTGAGCGATTACATCTTTTGTCCTGTTGATCATCATGGAGAATTTAAAAGTGGATTCAATTCTATGCATAAAATTGAGTTACCCTACAGAATTTCAAGTCTTGATGAATCCATTTGCTCAGTTTTCATAGTCGAATCTATTTGCAATTTCTATGTTTTGGCAAGTCCCTGTTTCGACAGCTAGTCGGAGCCCTGGTTCGCATAAGTGTAAAAGTTGCCTCAGTAAGCATCATGCCATAATGTTTTCTCTGGGTTATTATTGGTATAAATGATGAGATACGTTTAAAATTTCAAGCCTTTATCAATCCGTTTGATTAGTTTTCAAAAGGATTCATTTAGCTATCATTTTCAATCTTCTGCACTTTCAGTGATATATCAGTTAATGTAGCCATTTTTGTGAGCACGTCATTTGCATCTTGTCAGTCTGGTGATCGAACTAAGAATTATAAGTTTTAATATGTACTTCAAGGTACCTGTGTTTCAAATTTGAGGGCCTACAGATGTCGTTTGATATTTTTGAGAAAGGCGTCATGTGTTGTTAGGACATTGACTTCATCAGGTCCACAGTGTCGACAAAGCCAGTTGGGCATTTTCAGAAATTAATATCTCTTCACTCGGGACTCGTCTTGAGAAACCGTTTGGTAGATGTCATCCTTGTATATCAGAGTACACGCCTGTCAGATGGCGAGATCCAAAAAGGTGTTTTGACAGGTTTGAAAATTACGTCTTCACGATTAAATGCGAAAATGTGGCGTAATCGCTTGAAGGTTGCAAATTTCAGTTTGATGATCCAAAAACGATGTCGATCGTTTCCAGAGGTGTGTTTAAGGTGTCTGAAGCATTTCAATGGCCATTCGCTTGAAAATGAATTTTTTTTTAGTCGGACCCACTTTGGGGCCCGACCTGGCTCGATTGCAATTCGCCAGTAAGATGGTAAAAGGCGATTTCATTTAACTATGGATGGATAGACATATATTTGAAATGCTAATGTGTAGGCCAAAGTGAGAAATATGTCAGTTCATGTTATTTTGCAAGTAATATAAACACACTGGATGAGGTTGAGGAGTGAATGCTATCACTATATTGTGAGAGGGCACAGATTAAAGATGGACAAACTATTTTGGACATTGGATGTGGTTGGGGCTCTCTTACTCTCTAAATGGCCAAAAAAATATTCCAAATAGCCATGTCACTGGCATTTGCAATTCTACCATACAAAAGGAATATATAATAGATAAATCTAGTGAATTGGGGATGTCCAATATTGTTATATATGCTGGAGACATTACCAGTTTTAATATGGAGAGAGCTTTTGATCGCATAATATCTATTGAAATGTTTGAGCATATAAAAAACTACGAAAGGCTCCCAAGGATATGAATTTCTACCAAATCAAACCCCCCTCACATGCCTTTTTCATCCTCTTTGCTGTGCGTAGATGGAGACAACAACAACAACCAAAGACCACTATGGAAAATGTAGCATCTCCCTTCCCCTATGCATGGTGGCAGAGAATCTCCAGCAGACATGGAAACCATAAAAAATGCACATTGGAAGCCCCACATGACTGGTGTTTGGCAAAAGGGTTGTAGGGAGATGCAAAGAAATGCTCCAAACTTCAAGTCGTATCCTCCATTTTGTGGTCTCCTATCCTCCTTTCCCCTCCGCATGACATGGAGGATGGTAAAAAAGGCTGCGTTGGAGCTTTGAAATCAAACGCAAACCAGTATTATCCCCTTCCTCTGTGTAACATGGAGAATGGTTTTGGTGTGAGCAATGTGGCATTGTAAAAGCATGGAAAACACTTACAACAAATGCAATCTGGCAAGTGTAATGCCATCCCCAGTGAAGTTTACAAGCAAATGAAATGTGGTTAACATGGAAAATTCGCCCAACTTCTCCCTTGCATGTAGCGTGGTGTGTTGAAGGAGCTGTAGAAGAAGTCTAAGGTAATATGCGTTGGCTCGTATAAAGCCTCCTCCATGTGGTTTTGCCAACATCCTCTGCACTGAGAGTTGAAACATAGAAATTCCAATGCAAAATCATTGGGAGTTCCTCCTTGTCCATGGCATGTTTGAAAAATTTGGAAGCCCAGCAAACACCATTTGGTTTGGAGCAAGGCAGATCACGTGAGGTCTAAAGGAGTTTTGTTTTCTTGGGATTTCTGTGCATGAAGTTTTCAATAGCAGATTTAAATCATGGCAGGTAAGCTCCTCACGTGCCCTCCCAAATCCTTCTCCTAGCAGTTAGGTGGAGATTGGAGAAGGGTTTGATAATGTACAGTAAAAACAACAATGCCTCCTCCTGCATTGTGTCTTGAGGAAGGCATAAATCGCCATTAAAAAGCTTCAAAATCGCAGTCCTAGGCATAACCTTTATCCCACATTCGCTGTGGAAGGGACCTTTTTGGTATTTATAATAAAGAACGCACAGTAGTAATATCTCTAAGCCATAAAGGTTTTTGACGGACGTTGCCTATGGGCACCCAAGGTGGGCTCATGTGCGGGTGCGGATCTTGAGGCGATGGAGGAGGTGACTGAGTGGTGATTAGGTGGACCCCATGTAGGCACGCTTCTTGAGGTAGATTGGTGGAATTTTGCAGAGAAAGGTTGACTTAACCGGTGAGCAGGTCCGAGATGATCCAACGAAGCGCGTGATTTTGCGGGCCGAAGATGCACATGAGTTACATCCTGCAAAGTTGCGAAAAAGGTAAATATCATGCAGGTTCTAGCCGATCAGACGGTCCACGTGGTTTCGCAGGCTGAAGTTGCTCGCCAGTTAAGCCCTGCGAAATGGCAAAATGCAAAATGGCGAAAAGGGCAAAAATGCAGCATAGTAAAGGTCGAGCAAGTTCGATGGAGATCAATGGCTCGCACTGCTTCGCGAAGGAAAGATGCATGAAAGTTAGAGCCTATGAAATGGCGAAAGCCAGGTGGCACACAGGTGGCAAGTACAGTCAGATGTCTAGCAGGTGGGTCCCATTGAGGTGGCGATGACGTGGCACAGAGGTGGCGATGACGTGGACGACAAGCAAGCTGACACATGGCGGAGTGACGAGGTGTCATCCGAGGTGGTGCCCAATGGACCCCATCGACCAATCAGGTTCCACCACGTGGCAAAGCGTCAGGACACAATCAGAGCCAAAAATCAAATTTAAAACCTGTTAATTACATAGTGCAAACTATGTCAAAAATTCAAAAATTTAAATGAGGTGCACAAATGGGGAATTAATTCGCCCAGAGCTCATTTTTTGGGCAAAGTATGAAGTGTTATATGTTTTCGGAAAGCTCTCAAAATGAGGAATCTGATTATGGAGTTAATTTTGGCAAAGATCAGATATTTTGGAAGCAGTTTGACCGAGAGTAAAATTCAGTTAGAGAGAAGATATTTGATAATTTCAGTTGCAGATTTGATTTTCTTCCCTCTTTTTATTCCCAATTCTTCTCAGTTGTAATGGTTCCAGAAATTTGGAAAATGTTCCAGATTTGATGGCTTCCACTTTCTAAATGTCATGACCCGAATTTGTAAATGCTTCTGTTTGGTTTCAGGGCATAGAGATTTTAGTGCAGTGTTGTAAATGTGGTTTTAGTTGCAAGTTTTGCTTGTGTCAGGCATGAGTAAATTCCTCACAGTATTGTCTCTAAGTATGTATTTCATTATCATGAATTGAATCCTCAAGGAGGATAAGATTTGTCAATTTCAAGGAAATTGTGTGATTATTTATAGGTATCCTTCAAGGAAGGTTTTAAACTCTATAGTCAGTCATAAATGATGAAATATATTTCCAGATCTGATAAAATTGTGAATGAATCAAATAGTGCATTAATATAAGGTATTGATGCATGAATATCTTGTTTAAGGAAAATAAGCTTGCATCTATGATTCATATTTGTAGTTCTGTCTGTGACTCTGTTGCCCAATGAACAAGGCACTGGTCTTGCAAGTTTGGGGATGTTTTCAGATACACATTCAAAAAGATAAATCTAATTTCCCTTCATGTTTAGGGGTGTGTGTGTTCCATTCTTTCCAAGCTCTGTTTCATCTTACTGTTTGTACAGATCTAGCCAATCTGTAATGTTTCCTAACTTGTTGAGCTTGTGAAATGATCTATCTACTTAATGTTGATGTAGTTATGTGTCTGTAATTGTTGCATTTAGTGCATCAAAAGGGTGTCCCTCCCTAGGTCTAGCAGAACCTGAAGTGCAGGAGGATCATTAGGATCCTATGTTATGTTGTCCAAGCCCTGAGGTGTTTCATTGATTGAGATTGACTATCTCATAGATAGATTTACAGGTGTTTTGGGTTATCACTTTTGGTGAACAACAGGGTGGACAATTATGTGTTCCAAAAGGTTCTATGAGGGAGAACCTCATTCAGGAGAAGCACAATGGGTGCTTAAGTGGACATTTTGGTCTCAACAAGACCTTAGAGTTGGTTCAAAGATTCTACTATTGGCCCAAGATGCAGAGAGACATCAGAAGGTATGTTGAGTAGTGTTTGGTATTTTAGAAAGAAAAAGGTAATTCCTCCAATGTTGGTTTATATCAGCCTCTTCCCATTCCACATAGGCCTTGGGATTGCATTGGTATGGATTTTGTGGTAGGATTACCTATAAATCAAGCAGGATTTGATAGCATCTTTATAGTAGTTGACAAATTTAGTAAGATGGCTCATTTTATTCCTTGTAAGACAACACATGATGCAAGTCATATTGCTTACTTGTTTTTCAAAGAAGTTGTTAGAATACATGGTTTGCCTACTAGCATTGTTTCAGATAGAGATGTGAAATTTCTTGGTCATTTCTGGAAAACATTGTGGAAGAGATTGGGTACTAATCTCTCTTTTGGTTCAGCTTATCATCCACAAACTGATGGCCAAACTGAGGTTGTGAACAGGTCTCTTGGAAACTTGCTTAGGTGTTTGACAAAGGAATATGGACAGAGTTGGGATCACCTCATTCATCAAGCAGAATATGCCTACAATGATAGTGTCAACCGGTGTACAGGTAAAAGTCCTTTTGAATTTGTTTATGGTATGCATCCAAGAGGTATAATGGAGTTGAGAGATATAGCTAACTTGCAGCCTAAGAGTGGAATAGCAGATGACATGGCTCAATCCATGAAAGAGGTTCATGAGCAAGTGAGGAAGGCTCTTCAAGATACCTCTCAAAAAGTCAAGGCAAGAGTGGGTGCTACAAAGAGAGATGTTTAGTTTTCTGTAGGAGATTATGTGATGGTTCATTTGAACAAGGCAAGGCTACAAAAAGGAGTTCCAATCAAACTTTAGATGAGGAGAATAAGCCCTTGTAAAATCTTGGCTAAGTATGGGTCTAATGCTTACAAAGTTGATTTGCCTACTGATATTTCTTTGTCTCCCATTTTTAATGTTGCAGATTTGATTGCTTTTAAGGGGAAGCCACCTGAGGGGACTCAAAGGGTTTCAGATGTTACACAGTCCCTTTCTGATCTTTCTTTACCTCCTCTCTCTATTCCTCAAGCAGAACAGGTTCTAAACTCCTGGGTTCTCAAAAAGACAAGGAATCACACCTATATGGAGCACCTCCTCAAATGGAAGGATAAGCCTATATCAGAGGCCACATGGACTTGAAGCTGACTTTCAGAGGGTGGGCATACCTTCTTCTTTTTTTCCTATAGGAGTCACATGACTTCTTTGTTTTTGGGGGAGTATGGTGCAGGTTAGCACCTAGTTGAGTAAAAAAACTCTCCTTTTTGAGTATTTCATGCTTTCATGTTTGTAATGTTTTGTGTTAGGTTTATGATGTTGTTTTAGGTTGTTGTGTGTCTTTTCAAGTGGTTTTTATCTCATTTTGTGCTTGAGAGATCAAGTTTTGCCTTTCAAGACTTGAGTTGACAATTTTGGGGTTTCTAGGCCAAAAAGGGCAAAAATGTGCAAAATTGCCTGAAAGGTCTAGAAATGCTTTCCAAAGATTTGAAACATGTTTACATAGTGTGTTTAAGCATGTATTATGTGTTTAGATAAGTTGATGAGGTTAGGTTATCCCAAATGTGTCTTGAAGCAACAAATGTCATTTGGGCTTGTAAAGTTGTCATATTGGACTTTTTGTGTAAAAGCAAGTCCAAAATGCCCTATGTCTATATAGGACTTCGAAACTACTTTCACAAGTTATTTAAGAACCTCCCTTTTCTTTGCATAGGGTTGGTGGATGTAAGTTTCAAGAAAACTCAGTTGAAAGCACTTACATTTCTAATTTTAATGGTTTTGGGAACTCTTTTAATTTGACAGGTCATACATTCCTTGTACTTGATGTACTGTATCTCGTTGG
Organism: Cryptomeria japonica; assembly: GCF_030272615.1. NCBI lineage: Eukaryota > Viridiplantae > Streptophyta > Pinopsida > Cupressales > Cupressaceae > Cryptomeria > Cryptomeria japonica. The sequence continues at coordinate 521,146,534 of NC_081412.1, read as the reverse complement.
AGAAAGTTAAATTTACTTTTACAATTATTTAAATGTAAATAGTGTTTGGCTTTTCATTTGGAAGTTGGTGTAGTTGTTTGACTCCATTTTGTAACTCCTCACTGCCCTGTCAAGGGTTTGAGGGGTCTAAAATGCCACAACTTGACTAATCCCAGGCTTGGGCTCCCAAAAATGGTTTTGTTCAAGTTCGTATGCATGTATATAGTGTATATATGTTCATTTTTGTGCCAGAGCTGTGCTTGGAAGGGGAATTTGAGCACTTAATAGGCAAGTTGTCTAACTTGGCTAGTATCCTTCCTTAATGCTCAAAATTTGGGTTCTAAGCACCAAAGGTTGAAACAAGACATGGATAGAGGTCTGCATCTATCCTATTAGAATTTTGAAGAAATTGGAGCTCCAAACTTATTTCTTTTTGCATTGTAATATGTCACAGTTTGTGAAGGACAGCGGATTCCCTATTTTGGGAAATAAATTGGTTTTTGCTTTAAAATTTGCTCTAAGGATACCTTATTGTGTGGGAAAATTGTCCTTAATGTTGGGGCAGAGTTAAAAAATTGTTTGGTGGTAGGTTTGTGCAAAGTTGATGTTCTATTTGTGCTCCTAACCAACTGTCTTGCAGAAATAACATTGAAAAATCAGGGAAAAACAGTGATTGACAGTGAATTTTGTTCATTTTCAATTTGATTGCCAAGTGTTTAGCATAATGCTTGCTGGAAAGTGATAGGGTAGGCATTATATTGTTGTGGTAGAGGTTTCCTAGTAGTGTATAATCTTGAACTAAGCTTGGAAGTGAGAATCTATGGTGCATGAACCAAAACCCTCACTAAACCCTACTTTTGCGCCTAAAATTTAGAACAGTCATTAAAACTTCTTCATGGAGCCTAATACTTGAAAAATATTTGATCTTAGACCTCATAAACATAATTCAAGACAATTTTTATGGTGGAGTTTCCCATCGTTGGTCTGGGTGAACAAAAATGTGTCAATTAGCCCTCCACGGGCTACAAGCCTTTTGGGACTGTCAAACTGCATTTTTATGAACTTGATTACCTTGAGCTTGTTGGGTTTGGAGAGATCTTTGAAGGACAATCCAAAATAGTGAAGAAACCTTATGAAACCTCTGTGACTTCCTTGTGAAGAAATTTTGGGTCTTGAGACCTAGTAAGTTGAGTTTGAGTAAGTGAATCAAGAAAGCCAAAACAACAAAATGAAGCAAGTTCTTGAACAAAACCTTTACCTAGTTTCCTAAATCATTTGGAGGAGCTTATAATGTTAGAGAACAATCAGAGTTATTCCCAAAGGATAGAGGAATGTGTTAGAAAGAATGTAAAGGTTAAACATAATGAATAGTGGATGAGTAAGGGTATGAGCTCACTCAAAAAGGGAGTTTGTTTGAGAAGTTATAAATAAGATGCTAAGCAATATAACCTCAAATTGATTTTTCAAACATATATAACAGTAAAAGACAAGTCTTTTGGAAACCAATTGAATCATTAGACCTAATTCACCTTGTTGAGTACTTTTCTAGTAATATCCCTATCACTAATCCTGAATATCAGAGCAGACCTAGATTCAGAAGAAATAAGGATAAATCATGTTATTATGCTAGTGATGATGATGGTATTTATGATGATGATAATGAACCTGTGAGTGGATCTAGTAATGGTGCTTCATCCGACAAAGATTGGGTCTTTATTGCTATCAAGGATGATTCTCCAAAATCTGTCGTTGAACTAGCACATACTGAGGAAAATGCCTTGGCTGATAAAATTTAAGAGAAGGATGAATGGGTTATAGTTAGTGGATTCTCACATCACATGGTTGGTGATAGAAGAAGGTTCTTATCATTGCAAGAATTTGATGGTGGATTGGTCAGATTTGGAGACAACAAGGCATGTAGGATCAAAGGCAAAGGAACAATATCATTGGATGGTAAGACTAATACTAATAATATTTATTATTTTGAAGGCTTAAAGTATAATCTTTTAAGTGTATGTTAGATGGTGGATAGAGGATTTCATTTGCAATTCAAGGATGTAAAATGTAAGATCATTAATAAATCTGGATTGGAGATTGCTTCCAGAACTCAGACCAATGGTAATATATTTCATTTGAACTTTGGTGAGAAGGTTAGTTTGATGAAAGATGGTTATGGCATAAGAGGATGTGTCATTGCATAGTAAAGATTAGTTCAATACCGCCTGTCAGAGATTTTCCCAAGATTGTTAAACCTCATAATCCGGTATGTAGAGAATGTCAAATGGGTAAGAAAGTTAGAACTTCTTTCAGAAGTGTATATGATAAATCTAATGAAATTATTTATCTTATTCATACTGATTTGTGTGGACCGGAAATGACTAAAAGTTTTTAAGGTGATAAATATTTTATGTTACTTATTGATGACTATTCTAGAATGATGTCGATAGAATTTTTGAAAGAGAGATTTGAAGCTTTTGAGAAATTCAAAAATTTTAAGGCTATGTTTGAGATTGAGACATTATTGAAGATAAAGTGCCTAAGATTAGATCATGGAGGTGAGTTTACATCTGGTGAGTTCAACAACTTTTGTGAATGGAATGGTATTAGGAGACAACTTTCTGCACCTATAACCCCACAACAGAACGGATTGGTGGAAAGGAAGAACATAACAATTTTGGATGCTGCAAGGACTATGATGACTGAAACTAAATTACCTAATACCTATTGGAGAGAGGTTGTCAATACTGTTGTATACACTTTCAACAAAGTACACATAAAAGATGATGTCGATAAGACTCCTTATGAACTATGGTTTGGTCATACTCCTACTATCAGATATTTCAGAATTTTTGGAAGAAAATGTTACATTAGAAGATGTTAGAGTTATCTTTTATTAGCTAATAATTATTTATTTAATTATTAGTCTATTATACTCTATGCTTAAGCTAAACTTAGGAATCTTATAATTCTTTAGGGTTTCGAGTATCCTCTTATAAGGATTCTCTCTTTGTATATTCATAACAACTGTAATTATTGAATTGCATTCTTGTTGCACAATCAATATGACTCCTCTTTTCTAGATCTCTAAATTCTGGCCTCCATAGCTTTTTTGCTTCTCTCCTTCTGTGACAGGTTTGCATGCAGGTGATCTTTGGGAGTTGTAGAGTTGATTTTTCCTCAACTCCAATATAGTATCAGAGCTTCAAATCTGCATGCCCCTATTCTCTTCATGAGAGATTTTGGGCCTTATTTTTTAGATCTGTGTATTCAGGGGTTTGTGCAGTTTTTTTTTTCATTTCTAAGGATAGCTGATGTTTAGTACATTTTGGTACCAAAAGGACCTCATAGTTGGATTTAGAAGGTTGATTCCATGAATTTGGATATATAATTTGCCTATTTTCGGTGACAAGGGAATCTAGGGCATGATTTTTTATTGGCACATTTTTTAAGGCACACAAATCTGTACAACTGTACCTGCAAATGCGTCAAAAAATTTTCATCAATTTTAAACTCTCTTTATGCTCTACAAGAGGGGTTTTTTTCTTTTGGACGTAACTTGGTCATACGGAGGTGCTTTTTCAAAAACCTTATATCATCGGAAAGCTCTTTCCAAGCTCTATCCAGATCTAGAGGTTTGAACTTTTGATTTTTCTTTTTTGATGACATTTTTTTTTAAATAAATTTTTGTCAAAGCCAGATGTTCTTTTTTACACTCCGGGAGGTATAACTTGAGCATCCGAACTCTGTTTTTTGAGAAATTTATATCATTGGAAAGCTTGTTCTTTATTCTTTCCATTCATATGAGTTTTCTTTCCAGATTCTACTCCAGATATATTTTATTTAGTTTTTTGCTTTTCAGCACTTTGGTGAATATCTTAGATGTTTCAGGTCTTGGGATCTCTTTCTTTGAGTAGGATGTCTTGTCTTTGGTTGTTCTTTTTGTTTTCGATCTTCTGTCTCTTCTGATCATTGTAGCATTTTATTTATGTAAACGCACTGAGATAAAGTGCCACCATGTATTGTATACTTGGGATCTTGCACATCTTGTGTCTTATTGTACATGCACTACTTATAAAGTGCCATGGGTGGGTTGATGTTTGCCTTTTTTTTGCCATCTACCTTTGTCATGTGAGTGTTCCTTCCATGACATTAGCCTCATGATGTGTGTCAAGTGAGTGTTCCTTCCATGACACTATGTACTTTCTTTGCACCTTCGTTGTTCTTGGTTCTTCGTCATGCAGTTCTTGTTGTTCATTCTTTTCAGTCTCTCTGTACCTCTCCCTTTTCAGCATTATGGGAAGGTTTGTCCTGTTGGTTCTAATGCTTCCTTGGTTCGGTTGATCATCTCTTCAGGCTTTGGTGTTTCATGCCATCTGTATCTTCGAGTCTAGTTGTTTGCCTTTGTTTGCCATCTTATTCGAGTAGTGTCATTTGAGGGCACTCATGCAGATTATAGTCTTCTCTACCTGGTCATGTTCTATTTCAGAGGAGGTTCTTCGGATCAGCAGTTACTCTTCGACAATGTTTGTAGCTATTTCATGCTTCAGTGGTGTTCTTGATTCTCTTTTTTTTGTTCCTATTTTCTGTAACACTTTTGTTTGGAGGCTTCTTAGTCCTTCACTTGAGTTTTCATCTCTTCTTGGAGAGGAGTTTTGTTCCCACAGGGTTTTCTCCTTTTTCTCCACTTTAAAGAGATTTTATTGTACTTGGGTACCTCATCAGGCCTAGTTGTTGGGACCCATTGCTACTTTCCTGCATTTTTTACATGCTTTTCTAGTCCTTAGCTACTCCCTAAGTTCATCTTAGGGGGGGTGTTAGAGTTATCTTTTATTAGCTAATAATTATTTATTTAATTATTAGTCTATTATACTCTATGCTTAAGCTAAACTTAGGAATCTTATAATTCTTTAGGGTTTTGAGTATCCTCTTATAAGGATTCTCTCTTTGTATTTTCATAACAACTGTAATTATTGAATTGCACTCTTGTTGCACAATCAATATGAATCGTCTTTTTTGGATCTTTGAATTATGGCCTCCATAGCTTTTTTACTTCTCTCCTTCTATGAGAAGTTTGCATGCAGGTGATCTTTGGGAGCTATAGAGTTGATTTTTCCTCAACTCCAATAGAAGATATGATGCATTAGGAAAGTTTGATCCTAGAAGTGATGAAGGAATATTTTTGGGTTATTCCACTAAAAGAAAAGCATATAGATGTTATAACAAAAGATTGAATAGGATATTGGAAAGCATAAATGTCAAGGTGGATGAGAATGGTAGTAATTATATCACAGCATATGATTATGGACCAGAAGATGAATTTATCAGACTCGAACCAGTAATGCAAGAATCAATTCAGAATAGTGAACCTGTGACACCGGTAGCATCAAAAAATTCAATAGTGACAGTGGAACAACATAATGAGTCAGAAAAGAAAGAAAATTCAAAGACTCCCAGGTATGTAAAGCTAAATCATTCTGAAGATCAGATCTTTAGGGATTATTGAAAGGTGTGCGCCCTTGGTTTCCTTATATTGTGCACCACAGTGCTTGGGTTTGTGACGTGGTATGAATTCTTTCTTGGGAAGAAGTTGGTTTCATGTCTTAGTAAGAAACAATCATGCACTTCATTGCCTACAGCTGAAGTAGAATATGTTGTAACTGCCACCAACTATACTCAGATTTTATGGATGAAAAATATGTTAAAGGATATAAGGGTAAGTTATGATGAGCCTATTGTTATTCACTATGATAATATTTCTGCTATTGATATGTCAAAGAATTCGATATTTCATTCCAAATCAAAACACATTTTTATAAGGTATAATTTCTTGAAGGAAAAAGTTGAAGCAAAGGAAGTCAGATTGGTTTATGTGCCTACTAAGGAATGGATTGCAGATATCCTAACGAAACCATTTCCTAGAGACACTTTTAAATATCTCAGATATCAGTTGGGGGTTACCAACCCTCTGGAAGAGACTTAGAGATGCAGAGATGCATCAATCGGGTGAGCTTATCAGACATACTTTTCTGATCCGGGTTGATGAAGATGGTGCTACTACTCAGGGGGAGTAGTCATTTGTTTGGTTCATTATTCTTAGTTTATTATTCATCCTTTGCCATTGATGTCAAAGGGGGAGAAGGTATTCATGTGAAAACTGCTAGATCTTTTGATGGTTTTGGAGTTTGTTGGCATTCCTTGGCACTTGGATGTTTTTCACATTCAATGTTGTCATCAATGCCAAAGGGGGAGATTGTTGGCAATATGCTATATTTGGTAAAGTTTTATCATTGATGTCAACACTGTATCATGGTTGGAGACTATCCCGGTTGGATCTATCCTAATTAGTCTTCATGATCATTTTGGTTCTGGCTGTGATTCTGATCTAGTATGATTAGATCTCTGGAATCTATTTTGGATGCTTATTCTAATGGTTACATGCTTTCTATATTCTGGTGGTTTCATGATTTGGTTATCGGTTTTGGTATTTCCGGTTACCCATTGGTTTATGCCTTTACCAACAAGCTTTTGACTTCACCGGCTTCTGGCGTTCCCGGTATGATGTTTTGGTGACTTGGTCAGTGGATTTTGGGTCCGACTTATGGAATCAGTTTCTTTCATTTTGTTGGTGCTTCTTGATCATATCTCGAGCATTTGGTGACTTTGCATTGGATGGTGTGCTATTATGGTGGTCCTATTTGGATCCGATTAAACTTTCATAGAGGGTTTCTACCAGCAAGTGAAGCGTGTTGGATCTTGGTCTTAGCAGAATCCCCAGTGGATATAATTGTTTGGTTACTTGATTTAGGTCCATGCTATATAATGTAATCATAATATTGGTCTGGTGGTATCATGTGATGTAATTTTTCTAATTATGGGCTTATGGGTTTAGGGTTTAGCTGATCTTGTCAATAAGTTTGATGATCTATATTTATAGGTGACTTAATCATGTAATATGGATATGGAGATATCGATGGTTATGGTTGGTTAAGTCTGCATTGTCAGAGAAAGGATTATGTGTGAATAGAGTCATATCATTCCAGAGAAGGTTGGAAAGGTTTTGTATTGTAGAGAAGACATTAGTGCTTAACCGAAACTGTATCAGACATTAGTAGATGCTACTTTCATAGTTCATTGTTTTCCAGATTGTTGTCTGATGATTTTGTAAGTCAGTGAGACTTCCCTTTGTGATGAGAAGTGCGCTCTAGGTTGTTGGTATTTTTGCATGTGCAGACCCCATTATAATAATTCACAATACTACTGCAGAGTATTCATCTGATTGTGGGTAGGGTTTTCCACATCAAATATTGGTGTTATGTGTGTTGTGGTTTCATGATATATCTTTCATTGTGTTGTGCTCCGATATTAGGTTTATAATTGAATTAATTGTTGTTATTGTTAGTAAACTGATTCGCCCCCCGCCCCCCTCCCCCCCCTCTCTTAGTTTACTGCTAGTATCAGTGCATTCCAACACAAGCATCTTTCAAATAGAGGTAAATAATTAAGACCTTTGTGATGTATCCTGCAGGGAGTGACTAAACAACTCTAAAGGTAAAGAAGGTAATTGCAAGTTTGGTATCCACTATTATATAGGATTTTTTTTTCTATTTTAACCATCCTATAAGCGACATAAATCAGTTCAATAACTTTGAGAAATATTGCATATAAGCTTTTGGACTAGTTTCCTTGGTGACAATGCATATACATAGTTTTGGAAGGATGTTGACAAGAGAGAGTTATTGATTGAAAATGATGGAAATCATGCTACAACATCATAGGTGATATGGATTAAGAGGTTTAACAATGAATACAATCTTCATATTAGCAAAGAGAAAAGGTATACCTTAGAAATGTTTAGGATGCTTGAGAGAAAGATGCAATTTCACATAGGTCTAGGATCAAAATTTATTTTGCAGTATGAAATGTTTGGTTATTTTGGGCACTAAGATTTTGGAGCATCGTTGTTGCAAATTCTCGAGGACAAGAACTTTTTGGAAGGGAGGACTTGTCATGTCTCTTTTTCATAATTTTCTAAAAATAACAACTTACTAAAAATAGTAAGTCAGCAGTCCCAAAATAGCAAATTAGGAGCAACTGATAGTTTGGGTAAAATTAATTTTGGTGACTTGGTAATGAATATAATATTATTTCACCACCAAATATATTTTAATGTAATTATTTTTTCAATCTTTGTGTGGGATCATCTTCGTGTAGCCTATTTTTGGCATTTAGTGGTTATGAGAAGCCTACACAAGTGGAAAACTACATTGGAAATGGAAGAAGCCAAACAACACATGCAAGAAGGAGTTACATACAAATCATGCAAGAGAATATCTCTCTTTGGTCATGAATTTTGGTACCCAACTTGTTTTTGGGAATATTTTTTTGATAAAAGAGGGTTTGCATCATTCTTGTTGCAGATTTTAGCTAATCTTTTGCTAGTTCTTTAGAGGCTATCAAACTTGTGGAGAAGGAGGCTCAATAATAGTATGTTTGATGGTTTCAAAGTGGAATAAAGATGGGAGTTATATTTTCACTATGGTGTAACCTCAGTTAGATATTACCATTGTGTTGAAGGTTCAGATTTCATTGTTTTTCTTTATGCATTTTGGTGAGGGTTTTGCTAGTAGTTTGTGAGTGTAGTTTTGGGTTTTCATTATCAGATTTATGTAGACTTTATGAAATATTAGAGGTTTTATTTTATTGTATTTACATTACCAAAACTCATATTTTAACACTGAGATCATATATTGTGAGTTTGGTTAAGATTCATTGTAGATAGTTTGGTTTTGCAATGCCTGCTAGCACCTTGATTGTGAGTATTTTGGGTTTCTTTGTAATATGAGTTGCACAAGTCTATTAGAGGCCTTAAGGCCATGGATTTTATATTTTGGACATTTTTTCTCATGCATGTTAATGATAAATTCTTATTTGAGAAGTTTGGTGAAGTTTTGCAGTGCTTGTGAGTACCATTTTGCTTCTCATTCCTTTAAATAATTGATTGCAAAAGTTTATTTGTTGTATGAACTATATTATAGATCAGTAAATAAGTTTTATTTTCTTTTCGTAAACTAGAGTAATCATTGATATATCAATTGTACATGAAGTTATTTACATTCTAGGTGTGACCGTTCAGTCAATCTCCCTAGCAGTGTTGGAGCAATTTCAGTATTTTAACAAATATAAGTTTTAATGTAAAGCATTTTTCAGATTTGATATAAAATTATTTGCAAGGGATATTATATGATCCTTTTAGATTAATAGTGAAATTTAATAATAACTATTGATTGAATATGTTGACGTTGATCATGATCATGAAGAGGAATATGATGGAAAATTGTTGAATGGATGTTTAAGAAATAAATTTTAACCACTAAATTGTCTACAATAACTATTGTATTTATTTTTGTGGAAGATTATATAAAAGTTGAAAAGGGTTTGGATTCTTGATTTACATATATTCAATAGAAGGCTTGTTTTTCCTACTTATTTATATGTTGCTATGCACCAATGCAGACTAAATTACCTAATATCCATGGCTACAAGTGTTCATACTTCCTATAACATGCTACAGTGGACTTTCTTTGAGTAGCTTATTTTATTGATAGGGATTTGTGCGTAGTGGAATTTCTTTGAGTAGCTTATTTTATTGATAGGGATTTGCATATTAATTGATACATGAGTTTTTTTTATCATTATAATTTTTTTCGTCAGTCTTTGATTTTTTTTTATAGTGATAGTGAACAATTTTATTCAATTCTTACAACTTAAATAGATGACTTACAAATGATATTTTCACTTCTTTTTATAGCTCTTTTCTAAATATTTCAATAAACTCATCTAATATTATTCTTACATGTGGTAAACAAGTGTTTTTTGAATAAAATACATGTTATTGTGATTTATTTGGTGAAAAAGTTTTTTAATTGAATTTTCAAGCTTAAAATACTTAATCTTGAAAATATACTAACATCATAAAATATTATTCAATTTTTAATCTGTTTCATTTTACACACAAAAAAAATTTGCTTATGTACAAGAAAGAATTTCTAATTGATAGATAGATCATTTTTATAGATTTTTTTTTTCATTTTTATTATATGAATGTTTCAACTTTCCTTTACGTTTTCTAGATCCAACAACATATTGTATAGTTTAGTTTAATGGACTCCTATGAAGTTTTCTTTCCTTTGATCTTCTTCTCTAAGCATTTCTCACGTTACATTTTGGACTAGTGAGATTGAAGGTTCAAACACTAATACAAATTTATTAGGATATTGTGTTCAAAGCCAAGTCTATTAGGACACCAACAAAATAAATAATACTGAGTGGTGTACCAAAGGACAAAATAACAAAATCTAACAATCAAATTCGTGAATATAAAATGAATTGAATAAATTCTTCATTTTAAAATATATAATACTAGAATTAAAAGATAAAATGCTTGTTCGTATTTATAAAATTAAAAGAAGAGTAGAAAAAGTGAGTTAATTTCCATTGACCATCATCCACTTCAAATTGTCATTTCATTGCATCAATACCACATGATATCATATATCTATCTCAATAATATGTTATTATTTTAATACCATATATCCATCTCAATATTATTATTATTATTATTATTTTGATACCACATATCCATATCAATTATATTGTTATAATTTTAATACCATATATCCATAGTACATGCCATCATCTCAATAATATTGTTATTATTTGAAGAAAAGTAGAGTGAAATCTTCCTTAAATACCATATATCCATAGTACATACCATATGTTCATCTCTATAATATTGTTATTATTTGATGAAAAGTAGAGTGAAATCTTCTTTAAATCATTTCGAAATGATTAAAAACATTATTTATCTTAAAACCTATTTTAGAAAATAATCATATATATGCTAAACTTCCACTCTGCTTCTTATCCATTGCACATCATAAAGGCTGTCTTATTCTGGTTCCAAAAATAACACGATTTTTGCATAACACGAAAGTAAGTAAAAAATAACAGATCTCACAGAAATAGCTGCCTCTATAACACGAAGGTTAGTCCACCGTTTTGGAACCAGATTAGGGACATCCCATTATAAGAATACCCAAAATCATCAATGAATTTCAATCCAAGTGGCGAGGGTGACCGGGCAATTCAACACCTGTCACGCACATTCAATCTCATTGTCCAAGTTTGAAAGGTACAAGACACCATGAAAACTACTTAGCCGCCTGTGAAATCTTGGCCGGCAAACAAGTGACAAAAAGCTTATCATCTGTGACGCCATTGATGGCCTTTAAACGGCAAGTTGAGGAGTTTTAAAGCAATACAAACTAAGATGATGGCCCACAATAAATAATAAAGCGAGCCGCCAGCATATTGAGATCTATCTAGTGCAATGCAAAAAAGTGAACAGATTGTCTCAACTTGCATTCACATTACATCATTTGGCGGTGCCAAAAAAGATAAGATAATCTGAAAGTCTGTGAGACAAACCAGTGTGTTCCGGGCCCCTGGGGAAACAACCATAATCTAAAAATATATAAAGTTTGCTTTTACTGCTACAAAAATAGTTTTCCACTGAAAGATTACCTGAAGTGAAAGATCAGTTTAATGGGGCTGTGGGACCATTGTACTTACACCTGCAAGTTCTATTAATAAAAAAAGTGCACCCACCATTCTAAATAGTTACAGTACAGTAGAGTAGAGTATAGACACCATGAAAAAAATAATATTGCTCTACTTTTTTACTGCCTGCATCTGGGCAAAGTTGTGTGACGTGAAATTTACTTTCCTTGCATGGCACCCAATTGTCGTATGATTTTTCTGCTAAATTGTGTTGTTATTCGCTGTACTTTTGTACCTTACCCAACAGTTTCTGTGTTAATAATTTGGGAAAATTGTTTTTGTGTCAGTGTTGTTTTGTGCAAAGTATTCAACGCTCTCTGGAATGCACTTTACAGTCTCTAGAATGGAAAGCTCATGGTTTTGTATGTTTGTAGGAGAGTTCCACCACAAAAGGATAAAAGTGGCATCAAATTATTGTAACTGTGGGGCTACAGTTCATTTGAGCTTGAGATCAAAGAAAACTTGGTCCCCTACCTACGAACTCTTCTCTAATTATGTTCTAGATTTTTTTATGAAAAACTTTTGGAGAAGAGAATTATTGGAAGGATAGTCAACAAAATTTAGAAGAGATTGTTAAAAGTGTGTATTTTTATTAAATTAGTTTGGTGATGGTTAATTTTTAGATTTTTATTTATAAAAAATCAAGTACATGCATTCTTTTTATATGATATTTGATAAAAGTTTTAGTATTATGGATTTTTAGTAGAATGTTAATAGATTATGTGGAAGCATATCAAAGACGGATTTTATTTTCTTTATTGAGCTCTTTAAAAAATGATCTGTGGACCCAAACATCAATAAAAGGTTATTCAAACTTTTGTTTAAAGAGAAGAATGAAGATTCCGTTTCTAGTGGGCAACCTATTACTTTTTTAATACTTCTTCCAAAATCAATACAAAGGTGCTAACCATTTGGATCTAACTCGTGGTGTGGAATATTGTAAGAGTAGAACAAACGGGGTTTCTTGGAGGCAGATATATTCTTAATAACTTGATTTTGGCATGTAAAACTAGTGGATGGGATTAGTGGTTGGGCCAAAATATAAATTCTTGGCCAAAGTAGATTTTGATAAAACTCGTGACATAATACAATGGACTTTCATCCTTAACGTGTTGTAGCAGTTGGGTTTTCGGCCTAAAATTTGTGTGCATGTTTAAATGTTGTTCAAAGACATTAATGCTCACCTTGTTATAAATAATTGTATGTTACAATTGTAGACACCTAAAAGTTGCACAATGAATTAAGTGAATTTAATTCATTTAATTATTCTTAATTCTTCCTATTAATTAATATCCCTATTCTTCTAATCGCCTATTAATTAAATTAAGATTTAATTAATATACCCTTCTTCTATATAAGCCATTTAATTAAATTCCCCTTCTAGCCCATTTAATTAAATCCCCCCACTTGCAAAATCCTACAAATGCAAGTTGCAACCACAATTGAAATAAATTTAATTTAATTTTAATTAAATTCTTTTTTCCCCACCCACTTGCAAAATCCTACATCTCCCACTTGTCTCATAAACCCCTTCTAGATTCTTCTAATCAATTCTAATTTAGCCTAATCCATCTTCTAAATATTGTCACATCCCTAAGCAAAGAGAAGTCACTTCTCAAAGTCTCCAAAGTCTTTGAAAACCATTTAAGGCTTTATGTCTTCAACAAGTTAACCCTCAAAGTCTTCCTAACCATTAATGGTTAGCTCAACCTTCTTGCATGATTACAGACTTTCTCTCTAACTCAACCTTAATCTAACCCAGGGGTCTCTTTAAGCACTCATGGATTTACCCTTGCACAAGAGTTTACCCCTTGGATAAAAGCTTTATCCAATGGATGACTCTAGCCTAACCCTAACCTTAACCTTACCTCCCAAGGTAACCTTCATGTCTTCTCAAGCATTTAATGCTTCTTAAATCTCCTCTCAAGCAGTCTTTTGTTGACAATTGTCACCATTTCATTGGTGAGAATTGTAAACATGGATTGATAACTTTCAATCCTAGCCCTTGTTGAGATTATTCAATATCAACCCTCCATTGCTCTAATTTCCCTATAAATAGAGCCAATTCCTTCTTCAAAACAATCAAGTCTTTATGCATCAAACTTATAGTCTCATAACATTAAGCATATTATCTCTCTTTGAAAGAATAGCATTTTAGATCATTTTGATAGCATTATAATCTTAGATATATCATGTTAGCTTCATCTTAGTATCATTTGCATACTAGTGTAAGCTTCATATCAATATCTTGCATCCTATCATCATCTAGTTTCATATCTAAATCATCACTAGGATCTTGGTTGCATTCCATTTAGATCTTAGAATCATTTAAATCTCATTCATTAGGTTGTCATCTTAAAGATTCAAGTGCTCTTCCAAGCTGAGAGCCACCTTGAATCTTGAAGATCCTTGGAAATAGAGGAACATGAAACGATTTTAAAGAGTTTAGATTCATTTAAATTGCTTTGTTTGTATTTCTAACCTCTAATGCAATGTTTCATGTGTTTGTTTGAATTGTTTTCTCCTCTTGCAAGTTGATACCACATTTCCAGCATACAACAATCATTTTCTTACAATGCTCCATTATATAGAGATGCACTTTATCTCCATTTTGGTACGTTCTTACAATAAATGCTTTGGGTTATCTCTTACAAAAAGCCAATTAGATGAAGATTAGAGCTTACATTACCAATCCCTCAAAATGTTCTCGTTATTAGCTCACACTTTGTTGGTGATAGCATGCTTTTTTTGAAAAATTTAGAATAGAGTTGAAAAATGCTATTGATATATTAAACATGTTTTTTGTGTGTGTTTGGATCAAAATTAGCTTAACAAAAGACTAAGTTTTTTTGTCTCAATCAAATCTATAAAGAGTTGAAACAAATTAAAAATGAGAAATAACTAGGTATATTGGTGTAGACACTAAAAAATGGTCAACATCTGCATCTCCTATTTTTAATTCATCACATGCATGATCTTCACTATTCATCGATCCTGTCACACTTCTTTCCCGTTTTTTGTCTAGTTGATATCATTTTCTCCCCATTTCGGTTTCATGATATCAATTTACCCAAAATCCATCCAATTGATGTCATTTCATCCTCATTTCGATTCCATGATATCAATTCATCCTAAAAATTGTCCCAATGATGTCAATTTGTTTCCATCTTGATCCTACCTTCTTGTTTTCCCCAAAACCTATCCTAATGGCATCATTTTCTCCCAATTTCAGTTTCATGACATCATTTTGACCTCATTTCCTATCCCATGGCATCATTTTGGTTCCATTTTGTAGATACAACGGGGTCACTCTGCTCCCCCTCGTTTGACCCACTTTGATCTAGTTTACCCGTTTTGACCTAATTTTCCCAATTATTCCCATTTTCTTTCCATTTCTTCCCAATTCTTTCCAATTTGACTCAATTTGACTTAATTTGACCAATTTGAGGTCTTTGGACGTCACTTTGACTTATTTGCCTACTAAGTTTAATTAATTATTTAATTAATTAAACTCTCTTTCCTACTAACTCTTTTTCTAAAAATCAAATAAATAAATTTAACTATTTATTTACTTGACCCTTTTTCCTATAATTAAATAAATTCATTTTATTTAATTACCTAACCCATAAATATGAATAATAAATTAATAAATTATATTTATTAATAAATTTATCATATTTATCTTCTTCTTCTAAAATGGAGATAATTAATAAATTTTATTTATTAATTCTTCATAATTTCTTCTTTTTATGAGGAGATATTTAATAAATTTAATTTATTAATTATCTTTTTTTATCCTCTCACGTGGGGATAATTCTCGATTTATCATTTTTAATTTTTCCATTTATCCTCTCATATGGAGATATTTAATAATTTTTAATTATTAAATCTTCATAATATCTCCAACCTGCTAATTTGACCTTCATGAGGAGATAATAAAATATTTTATCTATTAATTACCAACAATATTTTCTCATCGACTTTCTTCCATTTTTATCCATCTCTTGAATGGTAGCTTTGTTGTGCACTCAATTTGTTGTAAGTATGTGTTGTTGTGGTTGTCATTGATGCCAAACTTGTTCTAGATAATTGTTGGTTTGGAATGTCTGTGGTGTAGAGATATCTTGTTTTGTTGATGTTGTAGTTATTCTATTGGTTTTTCTTGAAGTGTTTGAGTCCAAAAAGTGTTGCTGATGTTTTTTTTGTTTTTTTGTTTTCTATGGTTAAATGTTTTTGGCATTATGGATGATTTTGTTTTGTGGTCCAGAAATATCTTTGTGTTCTTCAGAAGTTGTGGTATATTTCATAGCAAGTTGTGATATTCTATGTTATACGTACCTTTGGGTTTTGATATGATTTGTGGAAGGTTATTTGATATGTTATGGGTCTCACCATAGTGTGTGGATATCTAGATAAGAGCTCTTTGTATTGGAGAGTTTGTTTTGACTATTAATTGTCTATATGGATGCATTGCATGTTGGGATGTTGAATTTTTTGTTTTGGTGACTGCGGATCGATGGATTGATCTTTGAAAGATGTGTTTTGGTCCCCTCTTTCTCCTTGAGTAGATCAACATGTGTGTTTTTGGTCTAGAAGATTTATTTTTCTTTAAGTCAACTTGGTTCAAGCTTTGATGATCTATCTTGTATATAAAGGATATATGTGATTAAGTTGTATGGAGGAAAGTAAGAGGATGAGAGGAAGTATGTGATGTGAAGATAATAATCAAAATTCAAAGTAGATAAGAAGAGTTGTGTTCAAATGATATGCGAGTTGTTTGAGACTGTAGCAGAGGTATAAGATAGATGTTGACATATGAGGTCTAAGTTGTGTGTGTTGATGTTGGTCACTTGATGCAGAGTTCAAGGAGAACTTTATGATAAGGATATCCTTCTTTTCGAATCATTTTTTGTATCTTGCCTTGTTGTAGTTAGAACTAGGTTTACAAGTCCTCTTTTTGTATCTTGAAGTCCGGAGCAGTGAGCTCATTCATTGTTAACTGATATACATAGCAGATATATTTTGTGCGCAAGTTGTCACCGTGGTTTTTCCCTATTTGGGTTTTCCATGTAGAAAATCTTGGTGTCCATGTGTTGGATATGTGTTGTTGATTAATTGTTTATGTGCTACATTAATTTTTGTTCAAGACTGATTCACCCCCCCTCTCAGTCATGCCTTGGGTTCAACACAATTATGTCTGCTTGATGTCCAAAAGACCAATTTTATCTTGGTCGTTCATCGAGATTCAGATTTCTATAAATGGAGGCCTCTTTCTTCATTCAATTCATCTAGTTTTAGTGTTTTTATTTTGTCAAATTATTTAGTAATCTCGTATTTAGCATCATCATTTTGTCAAAATAATCAATTAGTGATACAGGAGCATCCCCGGTCGATGAACAATCTTGCATCAACCAAAAATATTTCCTTTCAGTTTTGTTCTCATTTAGTTCCTTGTGTAGTTTTCTGAGTTCTTACCGATATGTACCGGTTGTTGCTTGTTCTTCGTGGAAGATCTTAATTTTGGTTTCTAGACGGTTTCATGTGCTTGATTCCATATTTCTAGTTCATTTGGGTTCTTTTCCAGTCAGTTATTGCTCCTAGTTGATTATTTTTGGGTGCCAGGACAATTCTTGTGCTTACCGGTTGGTTTTCCTTCATTATTGGCATGATTCTTGGCATGTGGATCCATCGTGGGTCTTGTTCGATGTTCTTTCACATGTGGACAACCTTCTTGTTGAACCGCATCACTTGGTTGTTATTATCCAGAAAGATTATTTAATTCTTAGGGCTGACCTAATTACACATTTCATTTTCCTGCATTGGTGAATGTAATCTTATGAGGTCAACCCATATATGTTCTGGTGGGTATAAATGTGTTATTATGTATTTGTTTGTGGAGGAAAAGGAAGTAGAACTGAGAATAAGGACTGAGATTCACATATTGTGATCCGGTTGATTCTTAGAGTCCTGGTTGGATTGTATCTAGATTGAAGCCTTCATGTAACTGGTTAACCACTGGATGTTCTTTGATGATAATATGATGATTTTTGGATGATTTCTAGAAGTTCTAAGGATTTAATATGACTTGTTCATGTGAATTTGTTATGTTTTCTTGTTTCTTTTGTTGTGTCTCTCTTGCTGCATAAGCCAGTTGACTCTTTTGAGGGTTTTCACCGGTTATGGCTGCATCAATTAGTAATCTAGTTAATTTGTCAGTTTAGTTTTCATAATCACACTTCTAGTAGTCTTGCCACCACACTGCTTTCTTTCATATATATTCATGCACCTTGCATTTTGGGAGCAACATACCTGTATTGGAGAAGAAAGGAGAAGTAGTGGAGTTTTATTGAAGAAGCATGGAAATGATGGTTTGCATCATGTTTTAACATTCATGTTTTGTTTTGGTAATTATGTTTATTAGATTAGGTTTTATTTGTGTGTTTGATTAAGTTTTGTGATTAGCTTGGATTATCATGCATGCTCATTTGTTTCATACTGCAATTTCTTGGTCGATAATCGGCATTCCAATTGGTTTACGAGTTTCAAATTTATTTTTCTAATAGGATCTTCATTGTCACACATATTATTACCTTCTTGTTGGCTACCCTTTGATAAAGGTTATGAATATTTGGATATGATAATTTGACAATTTTGAGTGGACTAAGTTGGATGGTGATACTGGTTTATAGCTACATTTTTGGTCTGAATGCATTCAATTGAGATTCAAAGGTAGATTGGTAATTATAGATTCCAATACATAAGGGCTATGTCTTGTTTCTAAATGGATTATTAGAGTTGTTAAAGTGAAGAAACTAGAAAATTTATAGTGAGGCATATAATTAATACAACTTTAGTTAAAGAATATTGACAAGTTGTGAATTGTTTGGATGTGATTCCTTTGTCTTCTTTTTTTCAAGATTAAAGCTTACTTTCACTTGCAATACATTTGGAAGGCCTGGAGACATGTTTGTCACTTCTTAAAGACGAAAGAGTCCTCATTACAATATTGCTTTAGTGTTTTCTATTCATTCATTTGTTGCGATAAACATATAATATCATGAGCAACCTCTCATCTTTAGCTTTCCTAAGAAATCATATTACTTGTTCAAGGAAGGGGTTTAAAAATTTAGTGGCTTATAGGATTTCATCTCTTTGAATTATTCTCATTGACAAGTTACCAAAAAACTTTTTGGTTTGAAAAATAATCACAAATGTTTTTTTTAAATTTTGTGTAGGACCCTTAGTCAAATTAGATTTAACTAGGAAATTGTTTTCTATTGTTTCATGGGATTTAATCAAAGATTGGATTTGGGGATATCCTATTAAACTTCACTCTACTTACATTATATAAATATATACGTCTTCTCCCTTATATGATCTTAAATTCTATTAGTTTTTGACAAAATTGAGTGCATAAATTTAAAAATCTAAATTTGATTCATATGAACAGGTTTTGACCTAGAAAATTCTACATTGCAAGATACCTATTGGAGACATATTAAAATTCATAATTTTTTTGTTATCGATAATTCCCATTTTGCTAGTCTACAAAATATATAACCATTTGTTTTGGGTTTCTCTTTTTTCAAGAAATTATTGACTACTATTTTTATAGATTTGCCTACTATATCTGATCATTATTTGAATAGGAAAGAAGTTGTGTTTGGAATGTGATTACTAAGTCTAATAATACATCATCTTAATGACTATATATAAAGTCCTATTTTTAGGTATGTTTTCTAGTTACAATTTAGCAAATTATAATTATAAGGCTTTACTTTGACATCTTTCTCCAAATCGTGTCTCTATTTTCTTAGCTAGACATGGGTTTTTAAAGAATAATATGAAGGTTTCCTATCAATACAACAAATCAAATTATAGATCCATTGTCTTTAAATAGAAAATCTTTGTGCTCATCACAAACATAAAGGTTTCTCTATTCCATGAGATACACAATGTTTCATTTTTCGTTCTTCCATATTTTTTTATATCTATATTTATGTATTTTTGTGGTTTCCCTATCTTTATAATTTTAGTAATAATTCATTACACACATGTGTGTGTATGTATATGTATATTATATACACACACATACATACATATATCATCCTAAAATTGTACCCTTTTCAATTTTGACTACATTTGGGGCCCTCACCTTAGTGTTCTCATCCTCATGCTTGATCGAGACCTATTTATGCCTCCACCATGCAATAAACATCACACTTTCATCTTGTAGCTTGCTAGGACCCCTTAAACCTAGCCCAATTTGGGGTAGGACCAGTGCGTGGCACCTTGATCCTCACTGTGACCATGGCACCACACCATGGTCCTCCCTAATTGGGACCCAATTTGGACCCTTAGCCCCATCTCAAATTTGAGTGGGAAAACTTGCTCCATGTCGGCCTATGTTAGAAAATTAATATGTTTGTGTGTGGGGGAAAAAGTGACACTAAGCAAACATGCCCTAATTTCACTTTCAATCACACACTTGTGGAATACGAAAGAGCCTATAGGTATCACACAATTGGCTACTTCTTTTTGTGGAAGAGAAAGCCACGGGCTACCTATTAGGATTTCTATTCCTTTGTTGCAAATGATAGATAGAATGATGCAAGTTCAACTATTAACCCTAAAGTGTAAGTATGAACTAGTAACAAGATTGCAGAATTGAGATTAATCAATGGAAAGCTGTAAACACAAGGACAAGATAAGAATGCAGATGTGTACCCGGAGTTAAAATCTAAGTGAAAATGTTCAGGACGAGGGTGCGGGCGCCACTGTCCTGATTCTGCTCCTGAAACTGCTATTTTGCAACCTAAAAAGCTGTCAGAAAAATGCTAAAACTTGCTGTCAGAAGGACCAGGGCGCCCAGTGCCCCTGTCCCAGGGACTAGGGTGCCCAGCGCCCCTTTCCTAGTAGGACCAGGGTGCCCCACGCCCCTGTCTTGGTCTTCTGGGTTGGAATTTGGTGTGAAGTTCTGTCTCAGTCTGCTTCCATTGGATCTGCAACTTGCGGCGTCGTCCGAATCCCGAAACCTGCACTTATATCTGAAAAGGTATGGTGGGCGGCTATATAGGGTTTTGCCTTAGTCAAACCCCTACTTTGGTGATTTCCACCTCCACGAATAGCCAAGTTGTATTGTAAAAGTAATGTGTGTGCAGACCTTGTGTGTGTGCAAGATCCTAAAATGCAAATAAGCAAACTAGAGCAACCTAGAAAGTAAACCCTAATTGCTTGTAAATGATAATGTAAATGCTCTAAATCAAGGTGCAAAGTGATCTAAAGCATGAATATAAATGATATAATGAGGCTTATGCAAAGACATGAAAATAACATGAAATCATACCCAGCCCCAAGGGAGGGGTACTAGCCAATCTTCAGACGGTGATCCCTTATTGCTCTTCAATGCCTTCAAAGCCCTAAATGGATGAATGAAATTGATGAATGCTTGATGGAT
This sequence comes from Cryptomeria japonica, assembly GCF_030272615.1. Lineage (NCBI taxonomy): Eukaryota > Viridiplantae > Streptophyta > Pinopsida > Cupressales > Cupressaceae > Cryptomeria > Cryptomeria japonica. The sequence continues at coordinate 521,125,479 of NC_081412.1, read as the reverse complement.
GGATGTTGGATTTTTTTGAAGCCTTCAAAGATCTACTCTTTCGCTACATAGAAGGTCCCTGAAAACCAAAATTCTGGATCCCTTCAAATGAAGAAAGAGAGCTCTTATATATGAAACCCTAGGTCTTAATTTCAACTTTTGGCCGACCTAGAGATTGAATCTCCCGCCAATTTCTTGGGGTTAAGCTTTATTTTATGATTGGATCGCGCTCCTAAAATTTCGAGAAAAATGTCTAGGACCATGTGCACTCCGGGCGCCATGGTCCCGACAACTTTTCACCAAATTTTTAGGGCTGTCGAATATGATGATTTTAGAGAGAATCCTGAAGTTACAGCTAATTTTGAGATGTTTTGACCCTCGAAATCAAGCCCCCAAGTTCAAAATAGGACCTAATAGGGGTTTTGATTAAATGATGTATTGGAGGAATAAAATGAAAGGGGCACACTTTAATGAAAAGGGCCCAACTTTATGATATGGGAGATGATAAAATAGGACCTTAGACCTAATTAAATTAATTAATTAAGTGCTAAAGGGGAAATGCAATGCAAAATGCAAAATACGCCAAGGCGGGTGCTAAACTAGGTGTGAAATTGTACCACCCTAGCAAGTGCGTACAATTTATGATGCTATAGTTTGATGACAAGCAAGTATATAAGGAGGTCTTCCCCTCTCATTTTGAAGAGACGAGAATAATGAGGATAAGGCAAGGAGACTACATTCAAGCAATCAAGCATTCAAGCATTGAAGCATTCACCATCAAGAATTCCTAGAGGTCTTCAAGGCTACATATTCTTCATCTATCTATTGTGGAGCAACATTACATCATTCATTTACAAGCATGTGTGTGTGTTAGGGTTTTGTCATGTTCATGCCATTTCATATTGTTAATGTTTTGTCAAAGTTGTTCGTGGGGTGGTGTTTTGGTTAAGTGTTTGCCATCCTCATTTCTCTTTTCGGCCCGCTCTTCCATTTGTTCGCGCGTGCCATGTGGTTTCATGACATTTCTCTAAGCGGCTCACCTTTCTCGCCTTGCGTTGAGAAAGTGTGGAGCTACCGCGTGGTGCAGGTCTTCCCTTTGGCATACATGCTCCCGACCCCACCATTTTTCGTGCGCTAGTAGTGGCACTTGGAACCTTTGTGCTTCATTTCTTGGTCCTCCTTATGCGCTCAAATCTGAGTCTCCTCTGAATTGTCGCGTGTCCCTTCGTTGGTTCGTGAGCTGGAATGTTGTTGACGCCGTAGGTTTCTTGTTTTGGCAAGAACAGAGGTCACCATGATGCAGTTAACATAATGATATCAAAGGGTTGTTTTCACCTTTTTATTGCATGTGTCTCTATGGACGCCACACAAGGAGATTCCTGATGGGGAGCGGTTGCAGGATTTTTTCTCATGCTTTCCTGCTGGTAGTTGTTAGGCATGTAAGGGCTATTTATTGACCTTCCTTCAGTTGTTTTAGAGGTTCAAACTTTGACGAAAGATAACTAGACTTTGGCTCTGTGAATCAGGCCTTTATGTTAATCATGTTTTATGGATGATAAATATATTAGACTGTGCCTATGGCCTTTATGGTTATTTTGTTTGAAGCTTAATAGCTTAACTTCTATGCTATTTTCTAATTCAGTAACTTCTATGATATGTGTTGTGACTCTACAGATTAAACTATGTTATTCAACTTGTTATCTCTTAGATGAATGGTGTATGTCATATTATCTTGAATGAGCCTTGTTTGATTTTCTTCCCTAACTATATTGGGAATGTAGATTGTTGAATGGGCCTTAAAATTGCAAATAGGGTTTTTTGTGCTTCAAATGTTCCAAAAATATTATGGTGCATCACCTAATTAGTGTACCTTTTAAGTATTGTTTCTCCCTTTTCTCCTCCCCATTGTATGAAGAGTCGGCTTCTCAAACCCAAAAGATATTTAGTGAACTTCACGTAAAGGTCTCCCATCACTGAATTTCCCATAAGGTTGTTAGCGTATAATGCAAAATTAGTAGTCAACACATACAACATATGTGATTACATTCAAGAAGAAAAGCATCACCACCATTCATTGTAGATCTGAAGGTATACATTTCCTTCATTTTATTTCAAGTTTTTGTAATATTTAATACAAGGTTGATTCCTTAATCAGGGTTTGACTTAGGCAAACCCCTATTCCCAACCTTTTTCCTCTTTATTTATGTGTGCAAGAAATAGGTGCGCAACTGTACTTCTGGAAATAATCTTCAGACACAGAGACATAACAACCCTTTTTGATGCACAAAAATTTCGGAGGACCAAGAGGTAGCACCACGGTCCCTGCTTTTTTGGGGTATTTTCATAGGGAAGATCTGAATCAACTTATATTACTCAGACCCAGGTGACAAAATCCTGAACCTGTAGCTCATTATTTTCTTAGTTTTGTCCTCAATTTTAGCACTTTACCCTAAATCAACATTTCAACTTACAAAAGAGGGAAAAACACATCATAATCAATCAATCCACTTAGTATTTAGTCCTTATCTAATTTGTGAATGAATCTAGTGGATTCCTCCCCTCTTTTGAATGTAAAGGAAATCCCCCCCTCAAAGCGAAAATTGGTTTGGTGATTTCTCCTTCTAAGTTGCAAATTGCCAAATCAAATCTCCCCCTTTATACATACATACATACATACATACATACATACATAGGGCGAATGCACCAAGATGGGGGACCAAAAAGATGCCAAAAATCTTTTTGGTCTCCAATAGGCCATTTGGCGCACTCCAAATAGAGCACACGCCTTATTTGGTGTTCGCCAAATATCAAAGCACATATTTAAAAGTCCAAAGTTTTCATTTTACAAATCAATTTATGCTAAACCTGCATTTGGAGTTGCATTTCTTGCCTTCCATACTACGCATGCCAAATAGAGACATAGTTTATGCTTCCAATAGTGTGAGATATTCATCAAAATGGAACCATGACATTGAGGGGGTTGAAGAGGTATGTATTTCTATTTTCCAGACTACAATCTGGAAGAATAAATGAATTGTAAAGATAGCATCTCCTATGCCTGAGTACAGTTTCGTTTAAGCTCAATACTGGAGGACTAAATCCTCTCACATAAACCCAATTCGATGTCCAATGATCGACCAAATCCTCTACCTAAATGATATTACATTATTCACACATTACATATCCATATCCCATTCCCCGACCATATATCATGATGATCTACAATGAGATCTTATATCATATATATACAAACCCTCGACCATAAACAATTAGGTCGGCCACCAGACAATAAACCAATTATATAATTACAAAACATGTCGGCCTTAGACCAAAAAAATAATATCCAACCCATAAGACATCCTGGAAACACATCGAGAGGTCCAATCCACACGTTACATTAAGCCACTCCATAACCTAGATCAACCAGGACCCAATATAGGTCCACATGCTAGAGCAATGATCCCAATCCGCCTAGTCTCGAACATGATCACCATCAACATCCTGAATCCATACCAGAAGTCGCACCGACACCACTTATGCAATTCATCAAAGATATTCATCAAAGCTCTGTCGGTGAAACCCTCACCGGAACCACAAACCAAGCTTCCAAGCAAATAGGATAGCATCTAATCACTAGAACAAAACCAACTAACTAAATATGAACATGAGTAAGACAATTCCATAACCAAATCATACCAGAGCATACCAGATCATGCCGGATCCAAACCAACCAGAAACCACTCAACCTACCAGGACCAAAAGGGTGTCGGTAAAGCATAAAAAAAAAATAGTGTTGACATCAATGACAAACATCAATGCAACACATAATCAATTCCTCCAAATGGAAAACAAATATTCCCACCATGTTTTTTCCCATTTGGGTTTCCATGTGAAAAATCAATGTGTTAGTGTTTGCATGCTTTATTATATGTTTGCTTATGTGGTTATATTTCTTGCATGCATATGGATTTTCAGATTGGTGAAAGTTGTCATCGGATCTATTTAGTGCCTTATAAGTTTATCATTCACTAGCATCTGACATCCAACATCAGACCTCCTTCATCACCAACTTAGATCTTCAGTCTACATTTTATACTCATGCTTTCCCATCAAAATGGAAGCTCAAACTTCGCACGCTAGGATTTTCTCCACCGACCTAATCCGTATCAGATCATATTGGATCTCATCTCCAAGGTTGACAACCTGAAACAAATTTAATAACACTTCCATATTTGTTTCTTCCAATACACATTTTCTATCTTTAGCAAAACATTGGCCCTAGTTTTGTCAATCACAATAAATGATCTGATGTCCTACTTCGATCAACTCACAAAGAGTCTCATCCTTCGATCTTCTTCAAGCCACAATCCTTTGCACTTGACCTGTGATTTTTGCAGTCTGCATTAATATGGACTTAGTCAGCAACTATCTCACCGACGCACCAATCACCAACCATTATACGTTCACCACCTGGAGTCCACACGTTATCACTATCGACATCCAGCTCAGTTCACTGTGTCAGTTAAAGCTCAGGAATTGACCAAAAACTCACTGCCAGTAATCACCTTATACCACTAGTTCATTTTCCCTACCAGTTATACAATAAACGATTAACCTTCAAACTATGATATTTTCTATTTGGCCGGTTAGGACACAATATCTTTTCACTACATATGACCTGATCCCTTGTTCCTCTAAGTTTTGCTTGTCCCTTGCATTCTTACTGGTGGACATGTTTATCAGTTGATAGAACATCTACCTGCATACCAGACCTCAATATTCATTTTTCTTCACAGAGTTCATATCAGTTAATTATAAATGTGCTCCCCAGTTCACCAAACTTGATGCGGTTTCAATCACAGACTCATGCCAATGTTATGAACATATATTCTAAACGGCAACACCTAAACCCTCTCCAATCATCCGTAATAGTTTCTTGATCACCGCTCTATTCTTGTTTACTGGTTGACAATACACTTGGTTGTATACCGGTAATACCCATCTCCATCTACATCTCAGTTGACATCAGCGTCCCAAAATGAAACCATGTCTACAATTTGCTAAGCTTTTCCTTTCTTCTACATTATCTTAGACATCATCTCAATCGGTTTGCCAAAGTGGCAAACCCATCACTTCGTACCCTTCCTTTTCTGTCTCGATAGCTCATCTTGCCTTCTCTTGTTGATTCGGTGCATATCTTTGGTTTCATATATTAGAGGCTTCCTCATGTTTCACTTTGGTCATACAGTATAATCTTTCAATCACCTGCCTTTAAATTCTTTGACTATCTTATCCCAAAGGGTTATGATGTATTCCATGCATGTTGTGAGATAAGCTTAAGCATTGCCACTAACCAGTAGGAGTAGATAGACAGTTGCACTCAACCTATCACTTTTTGGCCAGCAACTAATGGGAACCGGTTGACATTACGTTGCTCTCTCTGCTTCCGGTATTGCTCTAATAAGAACATACATCTTCAACCAAACATATGACCTAGTAGACTTCCTATTTGCCTTCCTTGCTATCTTGAGGCAGCACAATTTTTGTCAGTTTTCTCTTCATCCCGTGACAACTTATTTATCTTGTGGGAGTCCAGCTGGTTGGCATCAATTTTGCATACTGGTTGCCTACACATTCTTCATTAGTTCAACCTTCCTGGCTTACCAGTTACAATGCCAACACATTACTCACCGGTTGGCATTCCATGCCGATTTCCAATAGTTACTCACCGATTAACCCCAACTTGTATACCGAGGAACATACCGGTTGACATCAATGAAAACACAATGCCAACATAAGATTCTTTGTGGTTTTTCCCTTCTTTGGTTTTCCACATCATATCTAGTGTTTATTGTGTGATGTGTTGTGTGTATGCATTTTCATGTTATATCTACTTTAATTAATTTTGTTGGTTATTTTGGATGTGTGAAATCATTGTTTAAGTTATCAATTGATTTACCCCCCCTCTTAATTGCTTGGATATTCAACAAGTTCATGGTCTTTTCCATCTTTGTCTAGTTGAGAATTATTTTCCTCTAATTTGTGCATTGGTTCTTATTCCTCTATATTCTCCAAAGCCTTTAATGGGTTACATGAAAGGACTTTCATACTTGGTGGTTCTATTTTAATGGGCCTTTGTTAGTTCCTTTGTTATACTAGCTAAAATCCCACATTCAAATTATATATAATTTGCCACTTTTGAAATTTTTGGTCAGGCTCTAAAAAAATATCCATGCTGATGGAAAGGACTACATTATAAATCAAATATGTCTTAATGTAGCTTATGGTATTAATAAAACCCATGTTTTGGTTTATAGCTTTTGGGAATGTTTAGAGAAGATCATCCTCCATACAAATCCTTGCAACCAATTTTTTTTTCTTTTTAGGCTTAGCCCACATTTGTAGAGTTCAATTGTGTTGCCAATGGGCTAAATGGTCCATCGTCATGCCATTTGGGTGAAGGGGGAGAAGCACAAGCTAAATACAAAAAGGTACCTTAGAAGGGATTTGTCCTAATGGACCAAAGCTGGGTTTCGATTTAAATTTTCTAGAGAGAGGTCACATAGCCCCAAGATCCAAAGGTCTTTTAAAAAGATTAAATCCTTATCTTCCTTTAATGTAAAAGAGACAATAAGAAGCCCCTACCTAACAACATGATTTATATGCTACCAATAATATTTTCTTCTATACTCTCACTCAAACCAAATCCTTGGGTAATTTTTTATGATAAAATTTTTAAATAGTTATCATGGATTGTAGAAATACCATGACTTTAGCAAAATAATAAAAAAAATTGCATGTATATATGATTTCCATAGTCTATAATGTTGTATGTATGGCTTCTGATTTCAAATTTGAAACTTTATTTCTTCAACATTTTAGATCAAACTCCCTGATTCATTATCAAAAAGAAGAGAGCAAGATAAGAGACCAGAGAAATATAAAAATTTACCATAATTTTTTGAAAAAAATATTTTAATTAATTATCGTCAACTATAAAACTATCATATCTTTTTTTTTGTTACCGAGGGTATCCTCGTGACCTAACCCGATGCATAGTAATGAGGCAAGTTGAGGTGAGACAAATCCTTGGAGTGTGAGTAAGGGCACGTACATTAGACACACTATATAAACACCAGGTTCAGAGAGTTGAACCCGAAACCAATGGAGAGCAAACCCACTACCCAAGCCAACTCTCCTACACATCACGAGCTGTGTTATAAAAATATCACATCTTTAACAAAATAACAAAACAACAATTTACCCATATTTGGGCCAAGGGTGTTCAAATTGATAGGATTGGGTTTGGAATTGTATAAGGAGTTTGTCTTGTTCCAAAGTCAAATGTGCTAAAGTTTTATTCTATGGTTCTTGACCTTTTCATTTTCTAGCCGGTCTCTTTGGACATTAATTTTAGGTTATTGTAATTGATAGCTAGGTTGTAGATATATTGTTCATTTCTCTTTTGGTTGTCTTTGTTTTGTTTGTTATTGTGTTGTTGACAACTAGGGGAAGCATATTAGTAGCCATTATAGATAACTTCGAGCACACACGGATTGTAAATAATACATAGGATTTTGATGATTTTTTGTTGTTGTCTTCGTATGCGACTCAGCTTCATTGCTTATAGCTATTGTTTTGGCTTTTATATAGTAACAACACACGCTATGGGATCCATTATGTGTGCAAGGCTAAAAAAGTGGTCATTGCAAAGTGTCACCCGAAGCCTACTTAAAGATGCCCTAATAAGCGTGAAGTACAACTACCTCAGAAATGGCCAATACTTATGCACAAATGTCCTAGTGGTCGTGCACTATGGGTATCAATAAAGTTGCACAACTCCTCCACTTAAAGTCCAAAAATTCTAACTGTTTGGAGTAAAGTAGGCAGCTATTAATTGGTTTCATTTTGTTGGTTTCTTTAAAATTAATAATTAAGAAATTGGACTGACAAAAAAATCATGACGATTGAAACATGAACGATAACTAGACTCTTCCCCTAATCTTAACTAATTTTTAAGAATCATTAAAACCTCTCTCCCCTTTCCGAGCATCTTCCATGGAAATTGGACTTTGATCACCAGTGCCCACAAGTGATAATATTCCCAAAACCAAGGGAGAGAAGAGAAGCATAAATGAAAAATGATTCTCCCACCTGGATTAAAGCAATCAGGAGAATGTTACCCAGGTAACAACTCATTTGTGATCGTACAGACCAAAAGCAAAAGGAGGGCAAAGGATAACATTGGCCCATTCCTGTCTACATTTACAGATCATGTATTCAATTCAATAATGCAAGCAAATCTGTTGGGCAAAGGTCCGAATTGTTGGTCCAGAAAAAAGGTGACAGAGAACTTATTGACTTCTGACGTTATGAATTGCAAGTTGACGATTTTTAATGGCGTAACGTGGCTCACCATAAAAATGGTCCATTGGCAGGCAGCATATTCATAATGAGCTTCCTGTTGGAACATTTAATATCATCTCATACTTTAGCATTCACATCTGATTCTTTATGAAACATTATTGGAATGCTCTTCGATATATGATTTTTTTAAAGTAAATTCTTATCATATGTCACATGTACAATTATTCCTAGCTTGATACCTCAAATTAATTTGGAGTGGATTTCATTAATTTATTGATTGTTCATGTTGGGGATGAGGTTCGCATTTTGGTCTCATTAATTTATAGTTTCAATCAAAAGAGTTCTTATCATTTTTTCTTCCTACAGCTCTCTTATCCTGATGATAGATCATTGAGTTTGAGCATCATTGAGTTTGATCCGAAACATTCATGCAATAAAAAATCACATACAGAGAAATCCATAAACAAAACAAAAAAAGAGTTCTCATATCTTTAAGATTTATTGATCTTAAAAAATTTAAATACTATTTATTTTCATTGAAGATTTTATATGAGCAATGAGTTCTTTTCGCTATCTTATATAGTAACACAAGTCTATATTGATGCTTCTTTCATAAAAAATCAAATATTGAGGGGTATCAACTCCACTAAAATTCTTTGGAACATGATACCAGCGTTTACCTCTTATATCATAGTCCTTAACAGTTTAAATCTTGGTGGATGGCATAATCGAGGAACATGTTATTGACCTCATCAATTAGACTCAATCAATTGAACTACAACCCTATTTACACTTTGAAAGATTATTTTTCTTATATCTCTTAATATATTAAATTTTTAATTTAAATATTTATTTTTATGATGATATTTATATATATTTATTATGTTTTGAATGTTTGATTGAATATATCATTTTTCATGTTATTATATCTTTATTTCTAAATGAAATGTTTGAAACGAAAAGGACTTCCAAATTTAAAAAAATAGTGTACATTAGAAATGTTTTTTAATCGATTATTAATAAAATATATAATATGAATATGGGGTATTTCTATATTTCTTTTATATTTTTATATTGAATAAAACAAACTAATATTAATGCATAAAGTAAATCATGATCATAATGTTAGTAAAATATTTATTGAACATTCATAATACATCAATAAAATATTTGAGAAAGATAAAGATTTTTCTTTATATTTCTAATTGAGATATTACCTTAATATTGAAGTTCTCTAGGTAAATGTCATACATAGGAATTTTTTTCTCATTTCTCTTATATATTGTTCTATAGAAGATGTAACAACCACATCTTTGTTTTAGATAAATCTATATCTCTTCTCCTAAGTAATAATATCTTCATTATTAAACACATTTAGATTATATTTATAAACATTAAAAATATAAAAAAATGTAAACTTGGAATCTCTTTTAATCAAATTATCAAATTAGTTTATCCTCTTATTAAATTTTTCTCTCTGATTTAATCTCTTTAATTCTGATTTCATTTTAATCCCTATATTTTAATTCCTTTTGATTTTGATCTATTTAGATTTCATAAGGTTTTAAATTACCCATTATTATTCATCTTATTTAATGTTAATATTTAATTTTTTTTTTTCTTTATATGCGTATATCGCTATTTTGATTAATCTTGAAGTTTCCTTCTCTTTAGCTTACACATATTAGTATTAACTAGTATATCTATATTTAAAAAAATATAGGTAAATTATGTCGAGAGATATCTTATAATAGAAGGGAATCTAACGATTGCAACAATATTAGTAGTGATTTCATATAGTTGGAGACAAGTGGTGAGGGTTCTATTTTATTTGGAGTAATAAAATAAGACCTCCACAAAAACCAAAAGATGACATATTTCATGCATTTACCCATCATTTGCATGTCAAATTGTTTCAAAATTCAATTTTTGTTTAAGGACATTTTGATGTCATTGTAGATGCTTCTCAGCATAACTCGACATTCTTTTCATGATCATTGTCTTTTCAATGTAATTTGAGTGTCTAATTTGTATGGCTACAGTGTCATTGGTTTCTCTTATGTATTTTTTCCTTCTAGAAGTTTCTTTATTAGGGGGAACATTTTGTTGTTTTGTTTTCTAAAATATGAAACACATGAACTTGTACAATTTGATTAATCTAATTTTGATTCTTGGTGGTGGTGCCTTAAGGTTCAATTATAAGTTAACTATCAAATAAGCCTAGTTATGGTGTTACAATTAGATATCTATTTATTTAATTTTATTGGATCAAGTAAAGAAACAATTATAGAGACAGATTGTTGTCTAGTAACAGGAAAAAAATCAAAGAAAAAAACATTACAAATAGCAAAAACTTGATCAATCACTCAGTCACATCTTAAGAACACTGCTTCTTGACAACCAATTCCATAGCATGAGAGGTTAGTGAGGAAGCTGTCAAGATCCCTTAGACATGCATAAAGAAAATAGTCAAAGAACATTACAGTGCCTCTATTATGATCAATCTATTGTTCTCAAATTCTGATTTTTTTGTTTTCTCTATTAGAATTCTCAAACCCCTGTTGCTTATAGAGAGAAACAACATGAAATAGAAACAAAAGACAATATTTAACAAGATTTACATAAAACCTCCTTCACTTCAAGCTTAAACCTAAGCTTAGGTGGGTATACCTCCTAGATCACTTTATGCAATTGAAAATTTACATAAGACCAATGATCTGCAAACCTTACACCTTTAGACATAACTGAACATAAAAGAAAGACTTATATTCATTTTTATTGATCACCAAGAAAATCATGAACCTTAACAAGCTATACCAGTGCCTTATTCGGGCTTCAGAGTCACTCAGAATTCAGCAAAAACTGATAGAAAAGATTTCACATACATGCTATTACAATTATTTAACCAAATCTATATATGCTTGACATATATAAACTCTCACCATGTGCATAAATCTAGTTTTCGAATTCAAGTAAGAATCACTAGTTACCAACAAAAAGGTTTCAAGTATATCTAATTTCCCTCATTGAAGGAACAACCTAAACTCCTTTTCATAAGTTGCCTTCCAAATTATTCAATCAAACAATCCTAAATCATTTAATCAAAATAGTAACAAATCATAAAGACATGAAGAGGATAGGAATTAAGACTTGAATGCTCCAGTCTGTATATTAATGCTTTCCATCAAATTTTACACAACTCAAGAATGATTTTCCAGAAACCAAACAAATCCTAAATATGTTTTGCCAGATTTTTCTTACATAATTCTTGCGATGATCTTCCAAATAGTCCTGGTATCCATTTATAGAAATATGGATGCAACAAGCTTCAGACTTTCCTAGGAAATTTTGTTGTAACCATAATTTCCTCTCAAAAAAGGGTTACAATTCTTGCTAAAAGAAACAGGAGGAAAACCAATTAGTTAACCAGTTGATTATAGGTCAAAAGACTTTTCAATATTCATAGATTGAGTGCTAGGTGTCTTCAATTCCTCAAAATCTGATTGGCCTGAAACAAGTAGTTACAAGAGCTAACCACTTCCAACTTCCTTGAGTTTTGCCACAATGTTGCAGCATCAATTGACTATTCTTGAGCCTCCACTTCTTGCATCATATATTTGTCCTTCCATTCTTTGAACACGTCATCACTAGGCCAAGAGTAGCAAACAATTTTCTTCTTCAACTTATTTAATCTTTTCCAAGTGTTCCTTAACTGCTTGACTTATGTTTCCAAGAACCCATAATGTGACTTCATCTTTTCAATTTATTCAATTGTTTGATTGAATAAAGATGTATCATCTAAATTGATAACATCATTTATCCATTGTGAAAATTTATGGCCTAACTCGCCAAGCCATACTTCTTCATCTTTTAACTTGCTTGTGCTAACAAAACCTCCAGGAAATAACTCAAACTTCTGGTCAACATACTCTTTCCTATACAAGTTTGTTTTTCTTTCTAGACCAGCTCTTCCCTCTGCCAACCTGGACATACCTCTTACCAACTCATAGGTGGATTTAATATTGGCATCAACATCTGCCTCTTCATGGGATGAGCACATAAGTTCCAAATTCGCTTCCCTAGCCATTCATTTATTTAAAATTGGCTCCAAAATAGCCTTATCCTCATTTAAAGCAGTCAGCATGCTCAAAAATCTCTTCATATATATATATACACAATAGAAGCCCCTATTATGTCAGCAAATTTTAAAATTGTCCCTCTGACCTTCTCCTCATATTTACTTGCAAACATAGCTTGAGCCTGCTTCAATTTTTACATTTCATCTTGGATAGTATCAGTAGATTGGAAAGCGGGAATCATAGGGGAAGAGGGGAACTCAATGATTGGAATGGTAGTTGGAGGTTTGGCTGGGGAGGGGGCAATCATCCAAGTAGAATATTTGCCTTCCTGATGTTTCCATACTCTCCGACATCTCAATTTTGCAATTGTACTATCTTTTTGGGATATTTCAACTTTAGCTTCATTATAAGCTTTCAAGATCATCTCCAAATTTACTTAGAGATCAACCTTTTCCTTGGCTTCTCTTTCAGCTACAGCCACACTAAATTTTGCAGACTCCAAAGTTGTACTAGCAGCTTCCACCAACCCTGTGTCTTTTACTCTTCTTACAATCATTCCCCCTGAGTAACTGGATATTGAGGAGTCTTTTCTCTTTTTACAATCATGCCCCCTAAGTAACTGGATTTTGAGGAGCCTTTTCTCTTCTTGCTTTGTTCTCTTCTCAAAGACCACATGACCAAAGCAACATGATCCTTGCTAAAATTCACTCCTTCTAAGGGCTTTGTTTCTTTTCTGACAGCGTCAAGGATTAATGCATTAGCTATGTCCCACTCAGGGAGAATCAATACCCTAGCTTTTTCTATCATTTCCCTCCCCTGCTCAAGGGTAATGGCCTCAAATTTTGTCATCATTTCCTTTTTCACATTTTCTTCAACTACTGATGTCCCTTTATGAGGATGTTCAATCTTCCTCTTTTTACATCTTTCTTTGAAATGATCTTTGTTTTTCCTCCAAATGAATTGCATAAAAGATCTCGTTCTAACAAAAATTTTATCAGCCAAAAATTCCTCACTGGTCTGTTTGATGACAGGGTCTAGTTCTTTGCCCACAAATTCCTCCATAGTCAAGTCCATTTTGGGACTTGCTATTTCTTCCGACATTCCTTCTTGCATTTCTTCATAAGTGCAAGCAATCTCCCCAAGACTTCCTAATTACAACAATTGTTCTGCCACTGCAAGCTCATCTCCCACATGTATTGGGGATTGGGATGGAGAATACAAGGGCTCACTTGCTTGCACCTCTTTTCCTACCCTGAGCCCTTTAGGCAAGTTTTGAATTTCCAAAACATCTACTTATGGTCCTTTTCCTTTTGAAGAGGAGGGCTCATCTCTTGTTGGCATTAGCACATTATATGTTGGTCTCCTATGCATCACATAATCACCTGGAGGCACTGTCTTAGCATAGGCAGTCTTATAGCTAGAACAAGTTTAGCCTTTTCAGGATCATTTTTTAATATAGCCTCCCTCTTCTCATTTAAGGTTTGCATTAAATATTCAAAGTAAAGAATAAAAAACTTGACCTTTTCCTCAAAAGGAGTAAAGCTGGCCAAGGGATCATAGCTACTATCAAACTGGTGGATGAAGTCTTGAGATTTCTTAAAAGATATCCACTTTTTATTTCTTAGTTCCTGTTTATCTAAATTGAACTCATTTCTAATCAAATCTTCAAGAAGATGGAATTGATGGGCCTTACCTGCACATCTGACTTTCTTCCTAAACATGTCATTGAAAAAATCCTCCGGGTCAGCAAACCTTACCACTACAGTAGATAACTTATATGGTTGAAGAAATTTATTAAAACGGACCCACCCACCCTTAGTAATTACAAATTGGTGTGCCAAAGTGATAGTTGGGAAAATAGTTCCCCTCCCTTTATTTGTCAATTCTGCCTCTTGCAGACCTCCTATTTGTCTCAGAACTTCTGCAATTCCAATCTTTAAAGGGACCTGGTAAGGGAGTAGATATGGAGCTCCTCTGAAACCATAAACTCTAAAAATAGTAGAGACTGGGTACAAGTAGATGTCACCCTAGTTGGGCACAATTTAAGGTCTTCAACAAACTCTTTCGACCTGAGGAATTCAAGGAGAGCTTTAGGAATCCTAGGGTTTTGTGGACACAAAAGGATTCTGAGCCTAGATGCAAAACATCTATCAAATTTAAGGTAACTAGCATCCTCTCTATCCCAAGACAAAATAGTGCTCCATAACTGTACCAAAATTTGCTCTTCGTCCTTCACTTTTATCAGTTCCATCTCATTGGCAAAATAATCAGCACCCTTGAACAAGAACATATGCATGAGGAGAGAATACCATGCAAAAGGTCTGTCCACCTTAGCATTCTTTATCCCTATTAATCCCTCATGAATGGCATTAGTAAGGTAAGGAGAAAAATCAAAAGTCATGGCCAGGGAAGGGTTTAGAATTTGGGCCATCATAAGCATATAATGAATAGGCATGGTTGTTTCTACATCCTCTCCAAGAATCTGACATAGAGACCAGTACATTCCCTTAGCCCTTAGGGTAAAGAAATTCAAGGAGAAGGGCTCCATTGTGCTTGGACCCACCACTGTTAATCCTCCTATTTTTGCAAAGAATTCCTTTAATGGACCACTTCTGAGTTGATCCCTCTGTGCTTCATAAACTTCAAAATTGGTAGGCTCCAAATAATTTGAGACCTCACCATGTCTAAAAACCTTTCTGAATTCATCATCATTAATTTCAATTAGAGCCTCTCCACTTACACTCCTTATAACCTTGGCAATGAGGTCATAATTGCTTGCAATTTGAGTCAGGAGGTCAACATCCGTTAAAACCCCAGGCATTATAAGTTTTCCTACATCTAACTCCCACATACTGTTGTTCAGAGCGGTAATTTCTCTAACTGAAAGCAACCTTGAAGAGTCCTAGACCTGCCATGCCTATTTGGGCATCCCTTAGCCAATACCCTTTGTCATACAGATCGTCGCTAACTCTTAGGCGGGGAGATTTGGGCACAAGCTCCTTTGATTTTACTACATTGTTAGTTGATAAAGTCAATTGCTCCAGGAAGTCATCACAGATGGCTGGGTCAGTGCAAGAAGATGAGTCCACTTTTTGGCCAAAAAGTGGAAGTGTTTTCCCTGATTTTCAGATTTTGTCTCATTTGAGCTTAAATTTTGAAACACTTAGAGATTGAATCTTGGAAAAAGTCAGTAATATAAAAGATAGCCCTCTGAGTGTACTTTCCAAATATATAATTTATTTTAATACCCACATAATAAAAAATAACTTTTTAAATGGAGTTATGAAAACTATGTTTTAAAAATGCCTGTTTCAGGACCATACCATGCATGTGTACGACCCACACTTTTTGACACAATTAAAATTATTTTCTCAAACCGTTTTGGGAAATGGTTTGTAACACACTGAAGATTGATGAGCATATTTTTCTGTATTTTTTTTTCTAATATTTTTTTAAATTAATTTTTTAATGGCCATAATTATCTTTTTAAAAATTTGACGTGTACGACCCACATAATTTGATGTAAACTTAACATTTTTTTATTTTTTATTTTTTTAAATACAAAAGAATTTTGTGTAGATTGATGACATATAATTTTTTTTCCAAAATTCTTTAAAATAAAAAAAGTTATTAAATTAACAAAATTAGTTAATATTTCAAATTTATGGACCCGATTTAGTATAAATTAAATGAAAAATAGTTAAAATAATCAATTTTTAAATAAATTTACATATTTAGAATCTAGACAGTATAATCTGAAATGGGTTTTAATTTCATATAAAAATTCTCTGATTAGAGGCGCGTAAACTATTTCTGAAGTTCATATTTGTGCTTTCATTCATGGAGATTTGAATTTGCAGGTCCATGTCTCAGGTGTGGCCACCCCAGGCCTATCCTGGGCCTAATCCCGAGCCTAGTGGCGGGTTATGGAATCAACTTCCACAAAACAGGCCCCCGTTTTCAAACAAGGGCAGCTTGTGGAAAAAAAAGGAAAAATGCCATTTAGAAACAGGGGCCCGCTTTTAAACAAAACGGGGGCCCGTTTTTAGAAACGGGCCCCTGTTTTTAAACACGGGCCCCCATTTCTAAAAAATGGGCCCTCGTTTTAGAACAAAATAGGCCCGTTTTTAAACAAAACGGGGGCCCATTTTTTTTTGCTTCGAACCCCCGTTACCTTTCGGCTCGGGAGCCCAAAGCACAAACAGGCCCCCATTTTTTAAAAACAGGCCCCTGTTTATAAGAGCGCATTTTCCAACACGCGGACTTCCATGAATTTGTGACTCATTACCTTGCACTTGCCCAGCTCTTTCCTGGTAATTCACCTTTCCTATGAATTCTCTCCATGGCGCCATAAAAATTCAACACTTTCCAAAAATTTAGAAACCTAGCAACACTAAGCAATTGGCAATCATAGAGCACAATTACGAGAAACTTACTTGTTATTTGAGAAATTCTGCCCTATGCTTTGGTTCTTCTGCAAGAATTATGAGTGCACATAGAAAGAATTGGCTCATGGAAGATTTATTGCAGTACCTAAATATTTGACTGGAGCTAATTAAGCGACATGCTTCAACAATCAATTTTTTATAAATTCAAAAATTGGTGTCAACGGGCAACAAAATTCTTTCAAATGGTTTTCCCTTTGGTCGCTGATCCACAAAGGGTAAACATCATGCATCTTCACATAGTGGATCAGCGACCGCCATGAGATCATGCACAACTTACATCCTCTCTACCTTACCTAGGTTGTCAGCTTCAAAATGGGTCTCACCGCTTGGTTGCTGATCCACAAAAGAAAAACATAAAACACCTTCGCTTTGCGGATCAACGACCATCATCAGATCAGAAACTAACTGCTTGACCTTTACATTCACTGCAACTACCTTCCTTTTAAACCTAGCCATAACCGTTTCTGCTAGCGGTTTGTCACTAATTTGCAAGCTTAAGACTCGCACAACTTCCTCTTGCGGTATTGCGACAACTGCTGATGGATCCTGAACATGCTCAATCTTTATTTTCTCACTGTGACCGTTCACCATTACAACTTATCTTAACCATGGCTGCCAATGGTTTGTTGATGATTCACAAGCTTAATAGTTGAGCTACTTCCCTCTACAGTATAGAGACAACTACCGATCAGTATCAAACTTGCTCGACCTTTAACCACCCTAGCTTTCAAAGTGGGCCCTTCATGTTACCCCACTCGCCTGCAAACTTCCACTAGATGTATCCACATGTCAATCACTTATTTGTTCAAGAGTCTGGCAGTTTCCATCTTATGACCGCCACATGCACTTTTTTGGTGACTGGATCACTTCGTTTTCAGCCAAGTTGCCTCTTTAGCAAACTGTGCATGTGTCTTATCGGACATAGGGTTTCATCAGTACTGGCATTTTATTAAATGAACTACCCTTTTTTTTGAAACACCCAAGAGCCACGTGTCATGCTATTTAGATCACCCTTTTCCTCATGCAGACCTCCTATTCTTGCCATCTAGTCTACCACGTAGCTTGTTCGATCATTGCTACCTTAGCGGGACTCGCCAGCTCATCGGTCGCTACTCCACGAAGGGTAAACTTCAGGAACCTTTGCTTTGTGGAGTAGCGACAATCATTGATCATCTTGGAACTTGTCGGCACTTTAACACCCACAGAAAAACTCTCAAAGAAGCAGGGCCGACCATTTAGTCTCTGATCCGCAAAGGGTAAACTTCAGGAAACTTTGCTTTGCGAAATGGTGACGTCCACCCGATCAATAGGAACTTGCACGATCGTTACATAACCTGATGAGGAAATCAAAACTTAGGAAAAAGGCAAAAAATTAAAGAATTATTAGAACCCACCTAAAACAAGACTAAAAAGGGTCCCCTTTCTAATGACGGACTTACCCTTCCACTTAAGTGGAAAAAAGTAACGAGGAAACACAAGGGAATACCTTCATAATGCAAAATTTCAAAGTGTAGAACCCTAAACCCTTAGAAAAATAAACCTTAGGAACCAACAAGACATTGAAACCCTGACAAATCAATGGATCAAAAGGAAAATACTCCCAATATCAAAATAGTGACAACACAATCTTGTTGCCAACCTGAAAGTCTTGTACTTTAGATTTTTCGTCAAATCCATTGAGCTGAACTTGCAGATTGTCTAGTTTTTTTTAGCTAAAAATCAAAGAATATGAATTTGTGGCTAGAAGTTTGCACAGATAATCATGGTCTTAATTTGTAGGGAGTGGAAAGTGTGTGGGAAGGTAGACATGCATTGGAATTTTCAAATGTTCTTAAGGGTGATGTTTCTGAAGGTCTAAGTAATAATATTGTGATGTGAGAGGAGACCAAGAAGAGTGGTTCTCCAAGATCAAGCCTAGAAAAAGAAAGAGAAAGTTTCAAAGATGTTGAGCATAGGGATAGAACTATAACGCATGCTTGATAGTCTTGTTTTAAGAGCAGAAGGGGTAGGATGGAGAGGGAGAAATCAAGGATAATTGATCACCAATAGGAACTTTAACATGAAGAATTTTTCATGCTATCAACTTGCTTTAACATTAGCTTTGGATTTCTAGATTATCAATCTTAACTTGTTCCATCTTGATGTATTGAACGTGCAATGCCATTTGAGGTTAAGACAGTGAGATAAGCGAATAGATAGAAGAAGCTATTTATAAATAGATCTAAGAGGGAAATTTTGGAAGTTTTGAGTGTTGGGACATTTACAATCTTTGAGAAAATCATCATGCTACGGTGTGGACAAGAGACACTACAAATCAACTTTAAGTAAATACTAGTTTGTTTTGAATGAGGTCCTATAAACCAAGGAAAGTATAAACTAAGACTTAAGTTGATGCCATATTTTCTAGTCAAAGATCAAAGGGTCCCATAAGTCCTAAAAGAGTTGAATACCTCTTTTGAAGAGATGTCTACTTTTGATATTTTTTATATTAGCCAGAGGGACCATTGTCTCGTTGAATTAGGTAGTTCATCTATATTGAAGCAGGAGAAAAACTATACCCATGACTCAAGCTTTGATCATACCAAGTTAATTATTTTGATGTAGATTCCAATCTCTTGAAATGGAGTTGAAAGGGGCTAAATCATGAGTTTTAAATTAAGGGACAAGAAGAAGCTTATCTTTCCAACTAACCAAATTCAAAGACCTTCTAGTAGTGGTCATTCAAATATGATGGCACACAAGATGCTTCCAATGAGCATCACCATCTAGTGCTCTCATGGTCTATTTTGTAGAGGAAATTTTCTTGAGTATAGGGGTCTATCATTCCCAATCCTCCTTTTCCTTTTGGTTGGATGAAATGAATCCAGTTGTGGGAAAACCTTTTTTATTTCCCCATTTACCCCAAAGGAAGTTTCTAATAGGATTAATTAGATAGTTATAGAATTTTTTAGAGGGAAGACAACAAGAAGATGTGTACATATGATTGACCTAAAGAATTTTTTTGGCAACTTGAATTTTACAAGACATGAAAAAGAACTTGCTGGTTGTTTTATTTTATGAAAGAACCAATTCCACATCTCTTTAAGCCAAACTCCAATGCCAAAGCGGGGTACCAAGGTATCTTGTGATATTTCCATGCTTCACCTTATGCCATTTGTTGGGAACCTAAGGTGGTTGGGGGTTGGGGTGAGTCATTATGAATTTGGTTTTGGCTATGGCTAGATTAGAGCCTAAAATAGTACAAAAAAGTTCTTAATATGTCTAGAGTATGAGTCACTTCATAAAATAATGTATTAATATCATTCTATCATCAACAAAATGATTAGAAGCAACATGCCTTAAATATGCCTATTCAAGAGAGCATGATGTAAAAGATAGTCAAAAACATTGACAAAAAGGACATACCAAAAGGGAGCAAGGAGATAGCCTTATTGAGTGGATTTTTGTAATGGAAAGGAAGGAAAAAGAAAACCATTAATGTCCACTCTGATATTCACATCCATGAATAACATGTTGATTTGTTCACAAATTTTAGGTCCAAAGCCAAGACACTAACATTTTAATAATGAAAGGCTAGTGGATGTGGTCATATGCATTATCAAAGTAAATATTTATTACTCGAACATCTTGAGTAGATTGTTGAGCCCATTAAGCTATTTCCTTGGCAAGAACTAATATGCTCCAGATGCACAATCATTTGGGAGATGTGAGTAATTTTAGTGCTAGCATTTTAGCTATTATTTTGCATGAAGTGTTAAGAAGGGTAATTTGTTGTCACCCATTAATTGTCTTTGTCTTTGGTAATAAGGGTGTATTCTCCAAGATGGTGTCAAAAAAAGTGGACGCCTCAAAAAAAACTTGAAAAAACAACAAACGCGTACAGGGTATTTCAAATTAAAAAAAACCCGTATGCGTTTAGTCTCGTTTTGTCGAGCCTAAATGAAGATAAAGCATGTACGAGGCTTATAGTATACTAACCAAGTGTGTGGTTTAGTTTTTAAAACCTCGTACGTGGTTTTAGTTTCTAAACCACGTACGCCCTTCTCTGTCAATAATTTTTTTTCACTGCGGCTGACTAGGTCAATTTTACCCACGACCGCAAGAGTGAAGTAGGGCTTGCAATATGCAAAAGAGCTCACATGCTCACCAAATTCACACAAAAATGCCATGGAAAGAGGTAAGTAACATATTTTATTTGTTTATTTTATGCATTTGATGAATTTTATTTGCAATTTGAATTTGAATTCATTAGTTTTGATTAGTTTTTTTTAATTTTTTGTTACGAATATCAGATTCTGAAAATCCTGCCCACCAACAAGACACCTGAAAACTTAGGGAAAAACCCATAGGAGAACCCACAACTAAACCCTTAGGATATGCCTCCAGCTCCTCTTATAGACCATTCACAAGCTACATAGGAGGATTTGATAAACCATTTAACCCAAAACACTGCCAAAATAACTAGACTGGTGAATAGACTGAAAACATCCGAGCATGAGCATCATGCATCCCTTGCCACTATACTAGAAAAATTGGCTAGTAGTGCCAATGCAGTTTCTAGTCAAATTACAAAATGGGGAAGCTATAGGGATAGATGTCATGCTTTTTATGCTGATGGGTTGTCACATAATGATGTTGAAAAGAAAAACATAAGTAAAGCATAAATATGTTCTCTTTTTGTTGATCCTAAAATGAGTGAGACCTTACCTCTTAATACAAAGAGGTTTCATATACACTTGTTTTCATGGGATAGGTGGTGGATGGTCTTTGACCAACCGCCTTGTAATAACCATGAGGTTACATTATATGTTTTTGAGGAAACTAAATTGTGAGTTTATCCTCAATGAGCGGCCAAACTATTTTGATATGAGAGAGTTCCATGGTAGAGGTGGTGACTCTACCCAAGATAGACCTGGAGCCTGGAGGGTATTAGACCCGCAGAGTCGCATCCCCCTAGCACCCAAATGCATGGTGCATCTGACTATCCTAGTAGCCCTGAAAGAGTCGATGAAGCTACAAACTCTTCAAGTGGCCATAACATTTATTGATGTTATCATTTAGCATGGGACATAGTTATCACACCCTCTTCGCCTAGACGATGATCGATTAGTTGAGCCACCTGGCCTTGGTGAGCCCATTGAGCATGTGTGTCTCAGTTGTTTAGGTATATGCTATGGGATGGATATCGAGGCTAGTGCAGATCATTCCACATCCCATTTGTGTATGATTTATGAGAGTAAATGTCACACTAGCATTACAGAGGATGTGGTGCTAACCAACGATTTGATGGATATGGTGTTTGGTGCTCAGATGCAGACACAGGTGTGTTGATTTTTTTGGTGTAAATAATTATTAATCATGGATATTATTACACTATACTTAAGTTTACTTAGGTACATGCATTTCATAGTAGTTTGGGTATGAGACACTTGGGTGTTTGTGCCACATTGGGATAGTGCGTGTAGGAGAATTTCCACCTTTTATGGTGTTGATCTTATCTTGTTGTTACATTCCACCTCATGTGGAATATTATATTGTTTCTCCTAACTACACACACCTATTTCCTAGCTACCCTTGTTTCTTATTGAGCCACATGTCATTTTTGTGTGCTCACATATCCATATAGTCTTGCCTATATAAGTAGACTCATCTACATTGTTTGCACAGGCATTCATTGAACAACATGTAATGATCCAGTTGATCAGTATTTTTTTGATAGAATACAGTTTATTTCTATCATCTATTTTGTTCTCTCTTATTTATTCTTTCCATTGCCTCTAGATCTTGGCAAAATATCACATGGTATTAGAGCCATTAGAGTGTCATTGGTTTGCCAATTGAGAGAAATTTGGGGTTTTGTATTTTGGCGCTTTCTATTGCAGGTTATTATTGGAGTTTATTGGGTTAGATCTGAGGTCACCATTGAATTGAGGAGGTTTGAGTAAGTCAGAATCACCTTTTGTTTCATCCAAATCTGACATCCGAGGCCAAATCAAAAGTCGTTTGAAGGTAGAGGGTGGTGACTTGTCCCGGTAGCGATCTGCAATTTTGGAGCATTTTGGATGAAATCTCTCATCGCCATTGCACTCAAAAGGCCCAGAAACCCCAAGATCATCTCTCAATTCATTGAATTAGGCCTACGTTACCCTGAGTTGAAAAAATCTACCCTCTTGGCCTGTTGTACGGATTTGCAGGTACAAGTCTGAATTTTTTTTTTTTTTCCTGTTTTTTAATTTTTTCGGAAAAAAAAATATATAAAATAATTTTTTTTAAGGGGGGGCATTTTTGTTTGTTTTTCGTTTTTTTTGGGTGAAAAAAAAAAAAACTTTGGGGGGACTTTGTGCCCGTAGGCACTGCGGGTAACCACAGTGTACTTGCGGGTCACCACAGGCACTACGGCCCCACAGTGTACCTGTAGATGTTGGCAGGCACTGTGGCCCTATAGTATACCTGCGGTGGTCCCGCAGTGTACTTGAGGGGCTCCTCCCCATGTGGGGGGGGTACCAATATTTTTTTTGTTTTTTTTTAAAAAATTTTTAAAAAAAATTAATAAATAAAAAAATTCAGTTTTTCTTATTTTTTAAAATAAGTTTTTTAATAATTAAAAATAAATAATTTTTTAAAAGTTTTTTTTGTCTTTAATAACTTTTTATTAAAGTTTATTTTATTTCAAAAAAAAACATTGCCTTTTTCTATGTGTTACTTTATTTTTAATAAAGTTTTTTATTGGGCATAATAAATTTTTTTCTTTTTAGATTTTTAAAATCTTTTAAAAACACAAATATCATGGAATAAGTCAAATTGGGAATATAATTTTTTCTTGTCACTTCATACATGTCTTGCAGTGCTTTCAACCGATAGTCAAGGGGGGGGGGGGGGGGGGCGTGGTCAATTTGCTCCTTTATATCTCTTGGCCACATCCCAATCCAAGGTGTCTTTTTCTGCAGTATTCTACAGGGCTTCTTTGGTGGCATCATTTTTCATGTTTCTAGATTTGCACTATCATGTTGTATGCTCTTGCATGAGCAATGTTGTACTCACACTATCATAAAGGGCCACACCTCTTTGTATCTTGTCATTGTTGACATACTTGATGTAATCCTCTTCTACACATAGATTAGGAATATCTTGTGAGACTTGGTGCATGGCTCCAGTTGAGACTTAGATTGTACACATTTGTACATGGCTCCCACGAGACTTAGATTGTACTAGGATTTCTTCCATTTACGAGTATCTAGATGATGCTCAAAGTAGGTTGTCTCCATGCTTGATCTTCATTTTGTTGTAGCGAGTGATTCATCGTCATCGACTTGGTACCTGGTTTTGTCACACTTTGACATTATTGGTGCAACATTGGCTCTCTTTCTTCCTTATGGGGAGGTATTTTCGATCAACATCTTGGACCATTCTTGCAAGAGATTCAACATTGAGGGGGGGGGCTTCACGGTCTCTTCTCTCTTATGGGGGGGCATATTTTGTTCTTCTCATTCATCATTGAGAGCATTGTATGCTTTCTTCATCTCTCTTTTGGGGGGAGTTTTTTCCCATTGGGTTTTTCTCTCTTTCTCCATTTATGGGAGATTGCATTGGAATTTGTACATGGATACCTAACATGGAATCATAGTTGGGACCCATCTTGCATTGCTTAGTTGCATTGCAGACTTTAGTGCATTCCCCTAAGTTGCACTTAAGGGGGGGTGTTGGTGTAAATAATTATTCATCATGGATATTATTACACTATACTTATGTTTACTTAGGTACATACATTTCATAGCAGTTTGGGTATGAGACACTTGGGTGTTTGTGCCACATTGGGATAGTGTGTGTAGGAGAATTTTCACCTTTTATGGTGTTGATCTTATCTTCTTGTTATATTCCACCTCATGTGGAATATTATATTATTTCTCCTAACTACCCACACCTATTTCCTACCTACCCTTGTTTCTTATTGGGCCACATGTCATGTTTGTGTGCTCACATATCCATATAGTCTTGCCTATATAAGTAGGCTCATCTATATTATTTGCACGGGCAATCATTGAACATCTTGTAATGATCCAGTTGATCATATTTTGCATCTTGATAGAATACAGTTTATTCCTATCATATATTTTGTCTCTCTATTTTGTGCTTTCCATTGCCTCTAGATGTTGGCAAATTCTCATACATTTGAATTGATAATATTTTATTTATCAACCACTTAAAATTTATAATTGTAAATTATTTTTTATTTATAGATCGATTTAAATTGATACAAATAATATGCATTTCAGGATGCAACAGTGGGTGTTAATACACCATTTGATATTTCTCTCGTAGTTGTTGCAGCTACAACTTCAATGCCTGAGGTATAAATTTTGTAACATGCTAAGATAGAATGGTACTTTTAAGTCAATTTTTTTTATAAGATATACTAACTGTAATGGTGGAAAAATGTTGAATGATAGATCAAGAGGAAAACTACCCTTTCCCTCAAAGAGAGATGAGAGTTTCACTATTGATTATCCTTCAAACACTTTTCACCATGTTACATTAGAAAGAGGAGAGGATAATTCACTAGATTCAATCTCTCCACATGAAGATGGTAGATTGAATTCTAACTGAATTGGAAATGTTAAGTTGATCCCCTCTTCCTTGTTTGAAATGAAAAGGAATTGATTGAATTATGTAGTGCAAAAGTGACAAAGAATTGATTATAACTTGAGATTGAAATATGGGATGAAGTTGTGGACCTGGATCTAGCAATAATATGTTGAGATGAAGTCATCCTATTAATTTAAGGAAAAGTTTCCTGGACTGTGGCGGGAATGTACACGGTCCTCCGAAAAATCCACGAAATGAAAAGGGTTTTTCCACCTCTGCAAATGAAGCTCGAATTTGAAAGTATAGTTGTGCACCTGCAACCTACATAGAAAAGAGAGGAAATTTAGTTGGGATTGGGGGTTTACCTTTAGGTCAAACCCCAATTTTGAAATTAACCAATTAATGAAAGAAAGTACTTGCAAGTAGCTGTAAATGAAAGACTGAATTGTAAATCACCTCAAGGGACGTTGTAGTAGCAATGTTGATAGAAATGCTTGTGTGGAATTGAATGTTGAAATCAATCTCCTCTTTAATGGTTGAATCATTGACTTGAATGCAACACCTAGCCTTGAAGGGAGACTTGAGAATTCTCAATGCTTGAAAAGAATGCTTTAATACTCTTGAATGTTTGATTGCTTGTGCACACTCCAATCTTATCCAACTTCAAATTATTGAAATTTTGCAAATGAGAGGATGAATGCCCCTTACATACATGTTAGTGGATTTTATTTTCATCATGGGCCGACATCGGGGGATTTTTCCACCCGATGCACAACCAACAATGCAACCCTAGGAACGGTCCTGCCCCAAAATAGGGCAAGGATATGGGCGCCATGCCCTTATCCTGGGAGGACAAGGGCACCATGCCCCTGTCCAAGGGGGGAAAGTGGTTCCATGCCCCTATCCTACCCCTTTCTCTAGGGCAGAGTGTGGACAGGGTGATGCAAAGGCCAAGGAAGAAGTTGTTTCTGAAGTTTGAGCAATCTCTGGTCTTTGATCAGGCTAGAGGATTCAAACTTGCATGCTTGAGGACCCTAATATAGTCGAAATTTGTTAGGGTCACAATTTTATGACACTATATTTAGCCCCCACTTTAGTGGGAGTATAAGTGTATGCCAATACTTCTAGTAAAGTTTAAGGAAACAAGATTGAAAGACATTTACCACGTCAAGGAGGCAAGATGTGCCAAGCCCCTAGTGGACTTAAGATATTACGACTTTGATTGACAAAGTAAAAGGGAAGATAAAGAAGGGGAGAACCATGACTGTAAGTAGCAAAGTTCCCTTCACTACGAGTCATGAAAGAAAGGATACTAAAGATTACAAAGCAAAAATAAAGTTCACTAAGTAATTCTAAATATCACAAGAAGGAAAGTATGAGCGGAGTGTATGCCCCCACGTTAAAGTGATCGCACGCGTCTTATTGGGAGTGATTGCTTTAAGGTAGGATACACCCAAGAGAGAGAAGGAAAGAGCATGTTATCATAAGGATTTATCCCCCAATCAAGGAATAAATCCAAGGATAATAAACACAAAACATGAGGTAGTGTTGCTTTCCTCGGAGTTAGTATTCTATATGATAACTCATGTATATCATGTATGTATATGCATATAATAATCTTCATTCACTGAAGAAGGACACTACCTTAGAAGAAAGGGAAGAGAGGATGTATTTTGAGTCAACATGAAAGAGACCAAGAAAAGATCTCCAATGCTTTGCATCGTCCCCAAGTAGACATTAAGGAAACAAATAAAAGAACATGGATACAAATAGAAGAATGGTCACAAGAGAGAAAGATCTGCAATGCTAATATTGCTAATCTAGCATGACATCGACCCCCCTATCTTTTTTATCACTATTTCGGGAAGGTGAGAAACATACCAGAGGAGCAACACCGAGCACAACAGATGGAGCTTTCAAAAGATCCAAACAAGGAATATGCTCATGTTGTAAGTCACTCTATTGATTCTAGGAACTAGGATTAGGGTTTGTGAAAACTCATCTGATAAATGCTTGTCTACATCAACATACTCATACTCACTATCAGAAGCATTAGGAGTTGTATTGCCATTATGAATAACATTTTCACCCATTTCTTTATCAAAGTTTAGAGAAAGAGGAGAAAGAACATGAATAGGAGTAAAAGCATCACATCTTTTATGCAACTTATGATTTGGAGATGTAGGTTGAACATCTTGCCTAGGAGAAAAGGGAACCATGACAACTGTCAGAGTCTGAGGAGATTGAATATTTTGAGGCATAGCTTCACGAGCTCAAATACGACATCTTCGCCAACATTCTCTTGCACAACGATTCTGTCGAGTCTTAGTGGAAGGCTGAGAAGGAGGATGAACATCTAAAAAAGTAGGAAAATTTCTCTCCTTGATAGTGGAAGGTTTAGGTTGAGGCCTTTTTTATTGAACAATAGGAGAAGCAGATCTCTTCTCTCGATAAGAGGAAGGAGGTGGAACTGCACCATAGAAAGGAGGAATATTAGGTGTAGGAAGGAGACCAAGTCCATTATGAGGAGGACATATAGGTCTAACCTTAGGAATAATATTGATGTTCTCCTTAAGAGAAGGTAAAGTCACATCCATAGGGGTAGGTGGATGATCTTCCTTAGGAGAGAGATTAGTTCTATATGGGAGGGGAAGAACCTCATCTTGAAGAATAATAGTATTATCAAGTGTTGGAGATCTAGGTTGACTTAAGGATAAAATCATATTGTTCTTCCATTTTTGATAAAATTGAAAAAGAGCATTGGTCCTTGATGGAAGAGTTTAAAATTGTTTAGGCCAAAAGAGATCAATAGGAACACTAGGGCTTCTTTTAGATGGATGAAATAATCTATGGTTCACAGTTATCATTTCTCCATTGTGAGGAAATTTGAGACACTTGTGTATTGGAGAAGCAATAGCCTTCATGGAAGATAGTCAAGGATAGCCCAACTTCACATAGAATTACTCAGAAGAGGGTATGATAACAAAGTCAACATCCATGGAATTAGTATGAACTTCAATAGGAAGGGTGTTAGAGCCAATGGTGGGACAAGAGAAGCCATCAAATAACTTCACAACCACATGAGAAGCATCATATATTGGTTTATGCAATCGTAAAGTGAAAAGATACTCTTCAGTTATGACATTAACCATGCAAGAGGGATCAATCAGGGCACCACAGAAAGGGATATCCTTAACCTTCACAACTATGTATAAAGGGCCATCGGGTTCTCTAATGGTCTTACTAGGGTTAAATGTGATAAAAGGATCCTTAGGCACATCCTGCGTTTCTACCATATTAACCAAGTTTGGAGCCATAGAAGTGAATTCTTCAGAAGAGAGAATTAGGCACAATCTCAATAATGTTAGAGGTGTGAGAAGGCAAGGGATCAGTGGAAATATTAAGATTTTTATTAGGAGGAGCTATTGATTTATTCCCTTTATCATTCACACCTACCATAGATATAGTATTATTATCAATAAAGTCTTGAATCTTATTCTTCAATGTTAAACACTTCTCAGTATCATGACCAGGTTGACGATGAAATTGACAAAAGGAATTGTTATCAAAATAAGGGGATGCAAGTTTAGAAGGATCAATTTGTTTTATAGGAGGAAGTTTGATAACATTTGTGTGCAACAACTAAGACATAATATTATGTAAAGATTCATTCAAAGGAGTAAATTGTCTTTCTCTTTGGAAAAATTTAGAAATAGAAGGCACACCTATTGTAGCATTCAAATGGTTGTTGTTGATTGGATCATTAAACTTGATGAAGCTTTTTGTTGGTTTGAACTTCACAAATAGTTGTTGAACACTCTCCCCCTTAACACTTGGATCCATAGGAGTGGATTTCTCCATTTGACTCACAACAAGTTGATACTTGTGGAGTGTTGCACACAACTGTGGAAAGGAAGTAAACTCAGACAAAAGAAGTTTTTCCCTGATATCTTTTTGCAAATTAGAAATGAAAATTCTTTGAATATCATTATTAGGTACATGAAAAAAAAATTGAGCACAAAAATTCTTATATCTACTAATGAAATCAGTCACTTTTTCTTTAACACCTTGTTTAAAATGCATTAAATCAGTCAAAGTGATTTTAGGAACAATTTTTTTTTGAAATTGTTGGATGAAAGCATTTTCTAGTTGTTGAAAAGAAGTGATGGAATAAGAAGGTAAAGAGAAATACCATTGTAAAGCCTTATCTCTTAGTGTTCTTGTAAACAATTTTGCAAGAAATATTTGATCAAAAGCAAAATCAGTACACAAGGTTTGAAATATTTTGACATGCGTAAGAGGATCAACTTTTCCATTATAGAGTTCCAATTGAGGCATCTCCACATGTTTAGGTGGCATGGATTTAACATTATCAAGAGAAAGTGGGCTCGCAACATGAAAGGTGGGAACATTAAACTTGGATTGACTCATGGAAGCAATTTGTTGTTGTAAGAAAGATATGATTTGAGTAAGATTGTTAATTGTTGCTTAGGTAGAAGAATTGATGTTAGACATAGGTGATTGAGAAGGTGTTGTGATGTTATTGAAAGAAGGGATGGACTAAGAATAAGGTGGTGGGACATTATGATAAGTAGGCATAGGTGATGATTGGGTAGGAAAAGGGACACTCAAAGGAGGAATAAAGTTATTGAAGGAATTGCCCCCTTATGTCACACTGATTGGTTGAGGAATAATAGGAGCACTCATGGAAGACATAGGTAAAGATGGAGGATTAAATGAAGAAGAGATATTTCCCCCATGACCTATGGCTGTAGGAATGACATTTTGAGTTGAAGTAGCCATGATGTTAGATGTGAAAGTAGGAATACTAGTCATAGGACTAGTCAAAGGAATAGAAGAATTGACTTGTGTTGAAGGTTGTGAGTAACCTAGGGTTTCAACACAACTCTTGATAGGCATGACATTAGAATCAACAATATGTGCAATTCCATAGAATATATCAATTCAATTCTTATCACTTTGAAGCATGCATTTAAGACCTTCAATTAATGGAAGAGATTCATTATTAGGGTATTCTTGGGACATTCATTGTTGAAAGCTATCAAATTGATTGTCCTATGTAGAAATTTGATCTAAAGAAACCCTAGTTAAAGCTTCTTCTTGATCATGGGATCCATCAATGGGGTGAATAGGCACATGATTAGGATGGGAAGCATGATCCTCATTAAAGAAGTCACCCAAATTAGGCTCCATCTCCTTGGTAATTAAACCTTGGGAAGCCTTAATTCTAATGCTTTGTCTAACGGGGATAGGATAGGTAGGACTAATAGTGGTAAAACTCATGCACTAGAGGGAAAATTTGAATTTTGAATTGTGGAACAAAGCTTACAAAATTGAGTAATGCAAAATTTAAGAAAATAATAATTACACAATTTGAACTTTGTTGGAGGAAGGGAATGACACAATTTCCAAAAATGAAAGAAAATTGGAATTTTAAAATTAGATCTAAGGGAATACCACATAATTTTAAAATCAGAATTTTTAAAATCAGAATTTTTAAAATCAAGGCAGACTATTATTAACCTCTTAATTTTAAAAATTTCTTGAAATTTGAAATGTTGAATTTTGGAGGTATTTTTGATTCTATAGGGATAAAAAATCGATAAAATCAACCAATCTTCTGGATTTAGGTTATTAAACACAATAATAACAGTCTCCCGAAATTTCAGGAAAAAAGTCGAGGACCGTGGCGGGAACGCACATGGTCCGACCAACTTTTTTCAAAATTTTCAGGGATGGATATTACGATGATTTTAAAGCTAACCCCCAAAAATTGGCAAATTTTACGATCTCTAGATGGGAGAAATGAATGCGCAAATGTGAAAATAGGACCCTATTAGGGTTTTGAAGAAAAAGAGGAATTGAATTGCAATTTTGAAAAGGGTCAAACCTAATGGATAGGGACACCTTGGAAAAAGTTTAGAAATCTGAATTGGAATTAAATTGATTTGAGATTTGCACAAAATCCAATTAATTTAAAAATTAGGGTTTGATGACTTAACCACTTAATTTTGAAATTTGAATTTTGGGAAGAAGGTGGAAAATTGAAAATTTGAATTGTAGGATTGAAGACAAATCTGAGAACAATCAGAAATATGAAAATTAAATTGGAATCCAATGTTTGCACAAGTTCAAGATGATTTTTGAAAATTAGGGTTTTAACAAATAATCTCTTAATTTTGTAAATTTTATTTGCAAATTGAACAAGACAAAGAGGAAATTGAATTTGACAAACGAAATTTTTTTCAGATCTAAGATAACCATAAGCAATTTTTTACAAATCATGAGTTCAATTTTAATTTTAAAAACTAGGGGTTTTAATGATTTAACCACTAATTTTGCAGAAAGTTGAAACTTGTAAATGAAAAATATGCAATTTTGTTCCAAGGAAAGCATGCAAGACGTCAGGTTCACCAAAATGTAATGGTGGAAAAATGGTGAATGATAGATCAAGAGGAAAACTACCCTTTCCCTCAAAGAGAGATAAGAGTTTCACTATTGATTATCCTTCAAACACTTTTCACCATGTTACATTAGAAAGAGGAGAGGATAATTCACTAGATTCAATCTCTCCACATGAAGATGGTAGATTGAATTCTGAATGAATTGGGAATGTTAAGTTGATCCCCTCTTCCTTGTTTGAAATGGAAAGGAATTGATTGAATTATGTAGTGTAAAAGTGACAAAGAATTGATTATAACTTGAGATTGGAATATGGGATGAAGATATACACCTAGATTTGGCAGTAATATGTCGATACAAAGTCGCCCTGCAAATTTGAGGAAAAGTTTCCCGGACCATGGCGAGAATGTACATAGTCCTCCGAAAAATCCACGAAACGAAAAAAGGGTTTTTCGCCTCTACAAATGAAGCTCAAATCCGAAAGTATAGATACTCACCTACAACCTACACATAGAAAAGAGAGAAAAATGGGTTGGGATTAGGGGTTTGCCTTTAGGTCAAACCCCAATTTTGGAATTAACCAAGTAATGAAAGAAAGTACTTTCAAGTAGCTGTAAATGAAAGACTGAATTGTAAATCACCTCAAGGGAGGTTGTAGTAGAAATGTTGATAGAAATTCTTGTGTGGAATTGAACTTTCAAATCAATCTCCTCTTCAATGGTTGAATCCTTGACTTGAATGAAACACCTAGCCTTGAAGGGAGACTTGAGAATGAATAATGCTAGAAAAGAATGCTTGAATGCTCTTGAATGTTTGATCGCTTATGCACACTCCAATCTTATCCAACTTCAACTTATTGAACTATTGCAAATGAGAGGAAAAATGTCCCTTAAATACATGTAAGTAGATTTTCATTTTCATCACGGGCCAACATCATGGAAATTTTCTACCCGATGCACAACCAACAATGCAACCCTAGGATGGATCCTGCCCCAAAATAGGGTAGGGATAGGGGCATCATGCACCTATCTTGGGAGGACAAGGGCACCATGACCCTATCTAAATGGGAAATGTGGCACCATGCCCTTGTCCTACCCCTTTCTCTAGGGTAGAGTGCAGACAGGGTGATGCAGAGGCCAAGGAAGAAGTTGTTTCTGAAGGCTGAGTAATCTATTGTCTCCGATCAGGGTAGAGGATTCAAACGCGCATGCGTGAGGACCCTAATGTAGTCAAAAATTTCTAGGATCGAAATTAAAAGCACTACACTAGCTTTCTTTAATGAATATTTATTTTGT
Source organism: Cryptomeria japonica (assembly GCF_030272615.1). Classification (NCBI taxonomy): domain Eukaryota; kingdom Viridiplantae; phylum Streptophyta; class Pinopsida; order Cupressales; family Cupressaceae; genus Cryptomeria; species Cryptomeria japonica. The sequence goes on along the minus strand of NC_081412.1, from coordinate 521,092,305 downwards.
GTTTATTAGGTGTTGTCAGGGGACCAAATGTCCTAGATTGATAATGTCACGCTCTCGGCGATCAATTTTGGCCTAGAAAGCTATGCAGTATCATATTTTGCACACCTTATTTTATGTATTCTTTTGGTTGAATATGCAATTTATTTAATATTAGATTTGTTAAATTATGTTTAATACTATCTACTAATATCTCTTGTGTTAATTTTGTTTGTTTTAGGGTACCCCACATGTGTCTAGGACTCCTCCTAGGTGAAAGAAATCCTCAAGGACACCTAAATGTCAAAAGGTAATTGAACACATTTTTAATTAACACAATTATTTGTAAATGTTGAAATTGTCTTAATTGGAACTTGTAGATTGATTATTCTTTTTTTTCTATTTTATATATAGCAGCAATTGGGATTTGTATAATTGTTGAATGCACCCGATACACCAGAGGATCGAGAGAGAGAAGAGGTATGTATATCTACTTTATTTTCTTGATTTGATGATTATATGCACGTGTACATGTGAACTTTAGATAAATTATAATCTTATCATTTTTCATATAGGAAATACCCATAGTTGTTTCATCAATGGTGAGCCCTCCTAAGTCTACTGTAGAAGCATCTCAGGCTCTGATACACTTTTGCTCTATATATTGTATATTTTTAGTGTTTTTGATCTATATATGTTAGTACCTTGTATTAATTATATTTAATCTACAATAGGCCCCTTCGTGTTTCAGCCATAACTTGGATTCTTTGAAGTTCCATTTTAATATTTCTAAATTATTGAATTAACCCTACAAAACTCCTTGCTTCAATCAAAATGAAATTCAATGGTCATGGTTAGATTTGATCTAGGGTAATGATCATTGGATGCTTTTGATTCCTTTCCTTTATGTTTATCAAAGTGAGTGGTGCGAGAGCACCATCATCCTCACAATGGTCAAATTTGGGTTTTTGTCTTGTTTTTCATTGTTTCATATAGATAAGGTGATTTGGGACCATTAATGATCATTTGGAGTCATTTGTGAAAGTTTGGGGTCATTTAGATAAAAGATGTAAGAGTTTCTCAGTTGTTGTCAAAGTTTTGAGCCATTTGTGAAATTTTGTGGTCATTTGGATAAAAGATGTAAAATTTGCTAAGTTGTTGTCAAAGTTTTCAAAATTTGGAGTCATTTGTGAAAGTTTGGGGTCATTTGGATAAAAGATGTAAAAGTTGCTCAGTTGTCAAAGTTGCAAGATAGGCTAGATTTGATTACATTCACCATGGGCATAAACCAACATCGTGAGCATGTTCAGGTGGGAAGGTTTACTCTAGGAATACTCATGTTTTGCCTCCCAATGAGTCGAAATGTCGAGAGCCATACCCTATCAGTGTGATCTCTCAAGTGCCCTGAGTCCAAAAAATTGTCAAACTTTAACGAACTATTTCTCACAATCCAGGATGCATATGTTAAATGTTTGAACCTATAGGGTCATGTGAGGCTCATCTATAATGACCTATCTATTAGGATTAATGATAGTCCCAAATATACTAAGAGGGGGGGGGGGTGAATCAATAACTTACCGGTTAGCAGAATATTTAACCTTATTAAGAATTTTGTATTCCAAAATAGTGTACCAGTAAATAAGAATTAATGCAGTAAATAGGAACAATAAAGACAACATAGAAAACACACCATAACACAAGATGTTTAATGAGGAAACCCAATGTGGGAAAAACCTCGGTGGGATTTGTGACCCACAATATTCACTCACTAGCCAATGAGTAAATATTACTTACAATGAGGGGCCTGCACATGTAGGAAGGCCAATTGCCTAGAGCTCACTGCTCAATAAGAGTCACACAGACTACAAAAGTGGATTATGAAATCCAATACAATGTACTACTTCAAATCAGCATCAACTATACCAGGTTTAGTACCAGTTTAAGCTCATTCTATAACCAAAACCTTCCCTGTCACTTATATCACCTTATACATAATTCACAACTCTCAAAATGATCTATAAGATCTCATACATATATATGAGTCTTTTACAATATGCCTTGTCATCTTTAAAAAAGATAATTATAATTAAATACAATAAACAAAAGTTTATTCCTTGTCGGGTGGGGTGCCAGTATGCATTGTTGCCGCTACCGGTGAAGTGTTTGTTGGTGTATGTAGATGTCTATGTCTGTGTCAGTGCCTGCCGGTGGCTTTACCAGATGAGTGCCAGAAGTTTGCCAGAAGGTTTCCATCAATGAAAAAATCATTATTCTCATAAGAGTGTAGAATGCCAACACTATCTCGATTTTTTATGACTCAAAGCCATTTTTCAAACGGTAGCATTTTTTCACTTGGTACAAAAACCGTCAGTAGCATGCAATGCAAAGTTGCATGATAGGCTAGATTTGATCTTGTTTATCATCGACACAAATCAGTATCACAAGAACATATGAGTGGGTATTTTTATGCTTGGCATGCTCCTGTTGTGCCTCCCAACGAGACAAAATATCGAGAGCCATACCCTACCAACGCGATCTCTCAAGTGCCCCGAGTCCAAAAAAATGTCAAACTTTGACAGACTGTTTCTCACAATCCAAGATGCATATGATTGATATTTTTGAACCTATAGGGTCATGTGAGGCTCTTCTACAATGACCTATCTTGGTTTTTTACGACTCAGAGCCATTTTCAAATTGTAGCATTTTTTTCACTTGGTACAAAAATCGTTAGTTGCATGCAATGCAAAGTTGCATGATAGGCTAGATTTGATTTCATTCATTATGATAACAAACCAACATCACAAGCACATTTGGGTAGGTAGTTTTACGCTAGGCATGTTCTTGTTGTGCCTCCCAACAAGTCGAAATGTCGAGAGCCATACCTTACCGGCGCGATGTCTCAAATGCCCTGAGCCCAAAACATTGTCAAACTTTGACAAATTGTTTCTCACAATACATGATGCATATGATTTATTTTTTTGAACCTATAGGGTCATATGAGGCTTTTCTACAATGACCTATCTAGGTTTTTGATGACTCAAAGCCATTTTCAAATGGTAGGATTGTTTCACTTGGTGCAAAAATCATTAGTTGCATGCAATGCAAAGTTACACAATAGACTAGATTTGATTTTGTTCATCATGGCCACAAACCACCATCACAAGCACATCCAATTGGGTAGGTTTACACTAGGAAGTCTCCTATTGTGCCTCCCAATGAGCCAAAACATCGAGAGCCATACCCTATCGACATGATCTCTCAAGTTCCTTGAGCCCAAAATATTGTCAAACTTTCATAGACTGTTTCTCGCTATCCAAGATGTATATGATTGATATGTTTGAACCTATAGGATCACATGATGATTTTCTACAATGACCTATCTTGGTTTTTGATGACTCAGAGCCATTTTCAAGTGGTAGGATTTTTTCACTTGGTGCAAAAACTGAAGTTGCATGCAATGCAAAGTTGCACGATAGACTAGATTTGATTTCATTCATCATGGTCACAAACCAACATTAGGAGCGCATTCAAGTGGGTAGGTTTGCACTAGGAATTCTCCTATTGTGCCTCCCAACGAGTCGAAACATCGAGAGCCATACCCTACCGACACGATCTCTCAAGTGCCCTGAGCCCAAGATGTATATGATCCAAGATGTATATGATTGATCTGTTTGAACCTATAGGGTCACATGATTCTCATCTATAATGAACTATCTTGGTTTTTGACGACTCGGAGCCATTTTCAAATGGTAGCATTTTTTCACTTGGTGCAAAAAACATAGTTGCAAGCAATGCAAAGTTGCACGATAGACTAGATTTGATTTCGTTCATCATGGGCACAAACTAGCATCACGAGCACATCCAGTTGGGAAGGTTTATAGTATAAATGCTCATGTTATGCCTCCCAATGAGCTAGAAAGTTGAGAGCCATACCCTACCAATGTGATCTCTCAAGTGCCCTGAGCCCAAAAAATTATCAAACTTTGACAAATTGTTTCTCGCAATCCAAAATGCATATGATTGATCTATTTGAACCCATAGGGTCAAATGAGGCTCATCTACAATGACCTATCTTATTTTTTGATGACTCAAAGCCATTTTCAAATGGTAGCATTTTTTCACTTGGTGCAAAAAGCATCAGTTGCATGCAATCCAAAGTTGCACGATAGGCTAGATTTGACTTTGTCCATTGTGGACACAAACCAACATCAAAAGTGCGTCTAGGTGGGTAGTTTTACACTAGGCATGCTCTTGTTGTGCCTCCCAATGAGTTAGAATGTCGAGAGTCATACCCTACTGGTGCGATCTGGAAGTTGCACTTAATAAAATGGCCATAACTTGCAAAGTACACATGAAAATGCACAAGAATGGATTCATTGGAAAGAAAATTCATTATAGTATCATTCAAAAACATTTTCCAGCCTCCTATATTAAAAAATTTACATCTAAATATGGACAAATCAGCTCTTGGCTATTTAATTATACAAAAAATTGTTTTACAAATTAGCTCATTTACTTTTATACAAAATTTGGCATTTAAATATGTACGAACCTAAAGATGAGAAAAATCTAAGGAATGCGTAATGGTTAGAGAGATCAAAAAACAAAGCATAAACACTAAAAAACACAAATAACCATTATACCTTCCCCAAAGTTTACCTACTTCCTCGGATTGAGCTCTTGGTGAGGTTGAAGTAGTGCCCCTTCTCAAACCTGATTTGATTAGCTCAATGGATTGATGCAGATGGCTCTCTGATGTGCACAACAAATGGATCAATGATTGGATTGATGAATGAATGATGGATGCTTGAGTGGGATGAAAGTGGCTAAGTGTGGATATGTAGGAAATTTGGTTATAGTATAGGCTCTTGAATGGATTCTTGGACTCAAGATGACAACATAAACTTTCTAAGATTGGAGATGTCAAATGAGGGGATGGAGACCCCAATTTATAGAATTGAAGGGAGATGGCCAAGATTGAAAGACAATGGAGGGCTAGGATTGGAAGGAAGAGATCACATGGATCAAAGGACAATGACATGACAAAGGGGGGTGGAGATCAAGAGATTTTCCATAAAGGAATTTCTTGTCTCCACCCTCCTCAAGGTACATGGGGAACAATTCCCAATGCACCTAGGAAGGATAAAAGAAATTTAAAATTCCTTGGGGGATGCACATGAAATTAAAAAATTCCAAGATATTGTGTGCAAGGTGATTAGAAAAGGAAAAAAGGAATTTTAAAATTCCTTGGGAAGATGAGAAGCATGGGAGAATGTGAGATTTTGAAAATCTCATATTCACCCAAAAAGAGAGCATTTAAGGTGGAAACCGAGGAGGGGACAAGAGGATTTAGCCATAAAAGGCTATGGGTGACTTTAGTGTCTAATCATAGAGATTAGCCACTAACAAGGGATTGAGGGGACTATTTAGAAGAATTAGGTGGGGATTAGGAGCAATTGGGATTTGTAGGAGGATTTGACTAGGAGAGAGAATGAGTGGGGGTAATTAAAAATTGAAGAATAATGCGAAGTAGGATTTCTTGGCAATTAAAATCCATTTTATTGGTTTTAATATGTTGTCATTGATGGAAACATGTTCTGGCTTTCATATTTTGGTTTGGTTTTTTACCAGTAGACACTTCATCGGCACCGATAGGTATCTTCATTGGTAGGAGAAATTCTTTGGGTACCAACATTGTAGGCCAACATGACTTCATCAGGTTTTCTTGTATTGGAGGCTGACATCATTTTGGGAGATCTGGCAATTGGTAATTGATTTTGATATTTATGTATATATGTAATTGAACTGACATTTATATTCTCTTTATAATTATCTATGTAAGATGACGTAAGGCATGAAGGATTGTAAGGGTATATAGGCCAGTTGATTAGATCATTTTGTAATGTGTAAGATGTTTTGAGAGATATGGAATGTTGTAATGCGGAGATTATTTAAGAGGTTATTCTGGTAAGGGTTTAGGGTATCAAAACTGGAATAGACAAAGCTTAATTGGAACTGTATTCAGGCATAGGAGATGCTATCATTGCAGTTCACTCATTATTCCAGATTATAGTCTGGATTTGTATGTAGTTAGTGAGACTCTTTTGTGATGATCAATGTGCTCTAGGTTGTAAGCCTTCTTGCAAGTGCAAGCCCCTATATTTTGTTATGGTATTCATTTATGTGATTGGCTTATTGATTTCTTTACTTCTTTTAATTTTTATATGTACCCATGTACCAGTTGGTGAATGCATTTTTTAATAAGGTTAAAATTGATCATTCTGGTAGAACAATGATTCACCCCCCCTCTTAGTGTTCTTGGATTCCAACAATTGGTATCGGAGCCTTGTGCCTTGAAGGAAGTTTAACAACTTGAGGGAGATCCTAAATCTAGAATCCATGGATATGAGTTTGGAGAAGAAACTTGAGGTAGCACTTGAAGATTATGATGCTGAAAGGATGAAGAACTTGAAGTTACAAGATGAATTGAATTCTACTCAGGAATTCATTCTTATCCTACAAGAGAGGTTGTAATCTGTTCAAGCTAGGAGGAAGGAACTTCTGCAAAATTAGGATAATGATGAGAAAGATGCCTTTAATGAAAGATGTCAAAAGTTGAGTGAGGAGAACATGGTCATGAGGAATGAAATGCAAGCCCTAACTATGAGGATGTCAAAGGAGATTGAAGATCGGAAGAAGAAGGAAGAATATTTCTATATCTCTAAAAGAAAAATTTGAAGAATTTGTTAGGTTGGTTCCTGAAAATGATATGTTGAGAACTGATTTAGTGCACTCCCAGAGTAATGAATAAGAACTTGAAAGACAAATGATAATTTTGAGAGATGATCTGACTGCTGCAAGTGAGTACAAGGACAAATTCAAGTTTAGTTCAACACAACTTGATGAATTGTTGAAAAGTCAAAGATAGAATGTAGATTCTGGTGGACTTGGAAGTGCACAAGGTCAGAGCTCCAGTACTACAAATGAAGATCAAAACTAGAAGGCACCGGTAAGGCAGCCTAATGCTTACAAATTTAATGGTAGATGCTTTGTTTATAATAAATTTGGTCACATGGCTAGGCAATGTAGAAATAGAGCAAATCAGAACTATAATTCTACTCCCGGTCAATGTTCTAAATGCAATAAGTATGGTCATAAGATAAAAGATTGCATAATGAATGTTAAATGTTATGCATGTGGAAAATTTGGACATATGACTAATCAATGCAGGTCAAGCAATTATACTGGTTTTAGCAAAGCAATTCAAAAGAACAATGTTACATGTTATGCATGAAACAAAGTTGGACACATGGCTAAGTTCTATAGAAGCAAAAATCCATTGGTTAACAATAATGGATCAAATGATAAAGGAAAAGAGAAGGTCAATGAAATCCGGAAAGATCATATCAAGAAATGGGTCAAGATGTCAAATGATCAATAAATAGATGGAAATGATCTAGTTACTCAACTGACAGAGGAGGTTTCTCCTACACCGGTAGGAAGCTCATCTAATAATTGAGGCATATGCCTTAGGGGTAGGAAAAACTCATGATAATACTTCTTAAGCCCTGGGAAGAGGTTCTGTAAGATGTTCCAAACATTGGAAATGCTTATTTGGCATGGAGATGTTCGACCGAGATCTAGTATCTTTCACCAGAAGTCATTCATATCAATGATGGATTAGGATTTCTTGGAGGATAAAAGGTTGAATTCACTTCATTTTTTATCACTTTGCATTTAGAGCGATTCAGAGTGAGTCTAAGGCAATTCAGTGCGATCAATATCTTCTTGAGCGATTTCACCAGCAATCGGAAGAGTTCTTTAGGGTTTTCACTGACAACTATTTCTCAGGTACTTATCTTTCATCATGGAAGTGGGATCATTCTTTACACCTACTTTTATTGCAAATCCTACTTTTGTTGAGGTAAAGGATCATCCTAGGCTGATTTTCAAACAATGTCCGGATATTGCCACCTTGGATGATTCGGTTGGTGCTTTTTTCCATGTTCTGGAAGGAGTTGTATATGTGGAAGATGTTAGAGTATACATTCACTACCACATTGAGGATTTGGGAACCAATGATATTAAGAGCATGTATATGAGCGAGTTAATGGGAGATTCTGGAAAGATTAAGCCCAAGTACAAGCATATTTAGGATCTAGGGTTTATCGACATTCTAGATATCCCTGATTTTGAGGATGAGATTGTCAGATATGTTTTGAGAAGAGTGCAAGGATAATTCATCTAGTTGGATAGACCTTATAAGATCTTGAAGAAGGCCATTAGGGCCATCACTAGTTTGCTGCAGATTGGTCAACATTCAGAGAAGAAGATTTCTAATGTTTAGGCTAACAAGCTCACCGATACAACATCAGACCGGCGATTGATGAGGGTTATCACTATCACCAATAGAGATATCAGATTTAGAAGCATGATTATTGGTTACAAGGTAACTCAATCAAACCATCTGAATTCTATTTCTAGCTCCTGCATTTATGTAGCACATAAGATGATACGGGAAAATGAGAAGTTAGATCTATGTGAATGGATGTTAGATGAATTGTTAATTAACCTTGGGAAGATCAAAGGAGAGAAGAAGGGAACATTCCAATATGGAAATATTATTATCTATTTGATGCTATTTTTCATTAATGAAACTCTCAGTTTTGGGAAAAGATAGTGGGCATTTGATATCTTGATAGGAAGGAAACTAAAACAATCTATTGCTACACAGGGTAGTTAGTGAGATGACAAGGTATTGGGTTACTTCAAGGTATTCCAGAAGGATATGGATTCTAGAGAGAGGGTTCCAAATAAATTTGTTGAGAAATACTCAACCGAGATATGCTTCATGGTTGAAAAGGATGAAACTTTGATGGAAGTTGTCAAGCCCTAGAAGATATGGATTGAAGAGATGGGTTATGAAGTTGATGCACAAATTTTGGATTCTTATGCAAAGTTGTTAATTGATGCACTTATTGATGAAGATGAGAAATCCTTCGGTACTACAAAAAAAAAGAAGCAAGAGGTTGAAACTGAGTTTAACCGGAAGAAGAGGGAGAAATAGTAGGGCATGGCAAGCAAATTTGTTGAATAATTATCTCAAGACATCAAGGCATTAATTGATGTTGTTCCAAAAAAAGGAAGGAAGAGAAAAGAACCTGAAATGTTTATTGAGCCTATTCCATCATACTTTGGATCTTAGGATGACACACCCTTAGCATTCAAGCGGGTGTTGAGGAAGAAAGGTGAAGAGACTAAGGAGGAATCAAGGAAGGAACCAATTAGGAAGGTTACAATCAGGGTACCGACATAGAAGAGAGCTCCAAAGGAAACACCTTCTGCTCCATCGAGTACTAGAAGAAGAAAGAAGATGGATGACATAGATCTTGCACTTGTATCTAGTAATGTAACTATTATTCCACCCAAGACTTGTGCAGAATTGGTTGATGAAATAACTAAGTATGGTATGTTAAAAAATATACAATTTATTATGAGCATTTAGATAATGATGAATAAAGAGAAGTTGAGGAAGCAGTTTTATTATATTTGGATATATATAAGAAAGATTTGTTGGAAATTGAAAATCAAATATAGACATAGTTATATGAAAACTTAGATGCTAGAAGATTTTCAGCTATGGAGGAGGACAAGCATATAAAGATTCAAGAGTTCTTAACTACTTGTGCATCCATTAATCCAAAGGAGTTGGACATGTTACTTGAGGTTGCAGATAGAAATACCTTTCACAACAATCACAAGATAGTTAGTCTTATGTTAGTAAGGGTTAATGAGATAGTAATTGAGACCCACAAGGCATGGGTTCAATTCTTTGCTGCAAACCCTAGTTTTTACACTTCACCCAAGGCTAAAACTGACACTATAGACATCCTGATTGAAGGGAAAGGTAAAGGTATAGTGGGTACAATTTTGAAGGATATTAAGATATTAGATATAGAGGCCCTGGTAGAATCTAATGTATAGGACATAGAGGTGATACCGGAAAATGTTGAGATATTGGTAGATTGAGAGAGTGTACAGGTTACAAATGTTAAGGACAATAGTCCTCCAGAATAGAATGTATAGGTTGAGAACACAGTTCACAAGGAGGAATCGATAGTAACTATTACTGTACCAAGTGGTGAAACCACTAGTGCAAAAGAGGAACCTATAAAAGTTAATAAACCATAAGAGGAGGAGAAAGAGGAATTTGATAGGGAACCGATAGTGAGCACATCATTTTTGTTAATCGACACCTCACAGGTAGAACAAAAAAGCTTAACTAAGATGAGTTCTATTGAGCTCATGATGATGGTTGCATAGAAAATGATGAAGGAAGGATCTATGGACAAAGGAGTTATTGATCAGTCTATCCCTATTTTGCATAGACTTGTCCCAGAGTGGAAATTTGACAAAGAAGCAAGCCCATCCAACAAGATTAAAATAATCATAGAGAACATTTCTAAGGACTTTCAGTCTTTATAGAAGATATCAAACTCGTAGGCATTGGAGAGGTTTTCATAGGCTAAGAGAGAAACGTTTGATCAGATGATTAAGTTAGAGGAGAAGGAGATTAATGATAAGTTAAAATTGATGTTAATGCTTTAAGATAGTGTATTAATATTTCTAGAGTATGTTGTAAAATAGATTTACTTACAACAGATTTAGATAAAAAGATTAAGGATACTCAGGAGAAGATTGTAGGTATAGTCAATTCTTGTGATGGATCAAATTCTTTGACTATATCTATTGATGGTTAGATTTTGGTTTTGGAAGCTCAAGTTTTATCTCTTGAGAGGGATAAAGATAAAATTATAAGGAGAGCTAGAGGTCTTAGAGGATTGGTGAGTCCCGAGTTGGACTGATTAAGTGTACATAAGGAGTGTATTGATATGGTTGGTAAGCCCCCACTAACAGAACTTAAGGATAAAGAGTCATATACCCATATGCTTAATGGACTCATATCTATTTCCAGCACACTCAAATCAGGTTGGGATACCTATCTACAAATTCTAGAGAAAGCCTATCTAGAAATTTTCAAATATATTCAGCTCCGGTAAGGTGTTTTGGGATATTCTTTGTACAGTCTTTCATTCTTCGTCTCAGTTTTTGGTACTTTTTTTGGCATTGATGTCAAAGGGGGAGGTATAGGTGAAAATATATTCTTGACATTGGGAGATATGGAGGTATGAGGTATTTTGTTGAGATCATGATCACAGATGGATATTCAGCTCAGGGGGAGGAGTCTCGGGATGAAACTGACAGATGGAAACCATTATCATTTTTCACATGAGTGTTGCCACCAATGCCGAAGGGTGATATTGTTGGCAATTGACACTCATTTGATTGGTTTCAATATTTTGTCATTGATGGCAACATGTTCCGGCTTTCATATTTTGGTTTGGTTGTTTACTGACACCGGTAGGTATCTTCACCAGTAGGAGAAATTATTTGGGTACCAGTATTGCAGGCCAACATGACTTCATCAGGTTCTTGGTATTGGAGCTAGACATCATTTTGGGAGATCCAACAATTGACAATTGATTTTGATATTTATGTATATATGTAATTGAGCTAACATGTATATTCTCTTTGTAATTATCTATGTAAGTTGACATAAGACATGAAGGATTGTAAGGGTATATAGGTTAGTTGATTAGATCATTTTTTAATGTGTAAGATGTGTTGAGAGATATGGAATGTTGTAATGTGAAGATTATGTAAGAGGTTATTTCGGTAAGGGTTTAGGGTATCAGAACTAGAAAAGACATAGCTTAATCGGAACCGTATCCAGGCATAGGAGATGTTATCATTGCAGTTCACTCATTCTTCCCGATTATAGTCTAGATTTGTATGTAGTCAGTGAGACTCTTTTGTGATGAGCAGTGTGCTCTAGGTTGTAATCCCTCCTGCAAGTACAGGCCCCTATATTTTGTAATATCTTTTCATATGGCCAGTGGATTGATATTGTGGGTCACAAATTCCACTATGGTTTTTCCTCTTTGAGGTTGACCACATATAATTCTCCGTGTTATGGTATTCATTTGTCTGATTGGCTTATTGATTTCTTTATTTCTTTCAATCTTATATGTATCGGTATACCAGTTGGTGAATGCATGTTTTAATAAGGTTAAAATTGATCATTCTGGTAGAACACTGATTCACCCCCCTCTCAGTGTTCTTGGATTCCAACAAGATTATGAGGGTTTCTAGAAGAATTAACTAGGCTAATGATAGATTAGAAAAAGGTGATTTGTAGGAATCACATGGATTAATTAATTAATTAAGATTAATTAATTAAATGGGAGATTAAGAAGAATTAATTTTTGAGGACTTTAGAAGAAAAAGGGAAAATTGACTTATTAAATAAATCAATTTTATGGACTATAGTGACAATATTAATTAAATTCAATTCAATTAATATTGAGAAGAATAAAGGCTAATCATAATTAAATTAATTAATTATGTACGAGGGTTAAATTAATTAAAATAATTAATTTAAGCATCTACATTTTGCTCCCCTTTTATGTAGCAAAAAAATTGGTGGTCGGTAAAATTCAAAAGAAAGAGGATATGCTCCAGCGTAAAACACGGGTGGTATTATCGAAAAAAAATTCTTAAAATTTTCAGAAAATTCTTGAAAAAAAAGAAAAAAAAAAGATGGAGAAGGATAAACAAATGAGAAAGAAAAGAGGAAATGGTTGAGGAAATGCGAGAAAAGATAGAAGATGGGGAGAGGCGAAGGAGCAGGCCTGCGAGGGGGCCCATATAAGCCACACAGGGCCCAATGAAGAGTCATTGTCACACATAGCTATTGGAGGAGAAGAGAGCCCAAAGAGAAGAAGGAGAGATGCATCACATTCACAAACATGAGCATCACATAGAGAGGGTCCATCGGCATCAAAGGCCAGCCCACTATGCTCCATCGGTATGTACCCTAGGCCCACTTTGTGATTTGGTAATTTAGGGCTAAATTTTAGGGCCAAAATTAGGCTAAAAGTTTAGCAGGGCAGATGTGTTGATCGTCATTTTAGCGTGCTTGTGCCTAGGTTAGCACAAGCATTAGTGAATAATGGCAATGCCCATGGGCTTAGGGAGATCTAAGGGGATTCAGGACATGCAAATGCGCGTGGTGCGAATGCCTGTGATGGTCTGGGGGGATTTGGAGCAGCCTTTGGCATGTCCGACTATGGCATAGCATGAGCACCACTGTTTTGGTGCATGCACTGAGTAAATCAGTGCGAGTGCCATAAAGGCTAGAAAATAAAGAAATAGAAAGGTAGAAGGGGAGACCATGGATTAGAGGATAATATAGATGCCCCAAACATAGGATAAGGTATATGTAGGATAGAATAGGGTGGAACTTAGAAAGGATGACAAGGGTTAATGGAGTGGTTTGCTTGAATGTAGGTGGACTTAGGACCACTAGCATTGAGGGAGCACTGACCGATGATGATGAGCCTATATAGGTGATTGGTGGAATACAAGTTGGAGATACTAAGTGTAGTAGGATTGGATTTCGTCGATTGATGGTCGAGAATCAGGGAACACATGACCATGATGACTACGTTGGTGGAGAGGTGGGACAGTAGGACTTGTACCTTCCATCTGCCCATAGGAGAGGCTACTATCATACTCTTAGACGTCTAGAGGATCTTGAAGATCCCCATTCGTGGCGTGGTTTCTGAGTACAGGCTAGATGCAACAAATTGTTGGTATTTTTCTATGGTTTTGTCATTGATGTCAACACCTATCAACACTTATCAACTCTGGCACTTTGGAGAATTGACAATGTTCACTAGCAAGCAAGTGACTTATGCACAGTCACTGGTATTTGGTACACCAATAGGATATATTGTTCACCAACACTTGGAATGATATGGAAAGCATCTAGTTATGTTGAAGACATCGTTTGGACACCTTGTCTTGGAGATTTATTCATTGGTATATTCATGTTTGCATATTTGTTATTACCGACAATTTGGTCCAGGTTATGCACCGACAAGCTTATCTATTCTAGATTAGCACGACATGCTTTGGAGATGACTTATTATTGTTGTAAATGCATTAAGCTAATATGTTGAATCGGATATTGCATCACTTATTTATTTATAATTGTTTTATTGTAATATCTGTTAGAGCTGACCTACTAAAACTGGTCTTAGGTTATGGTATAAATGTAAGATCTTATTTGTAAGATCAAGTGTGGAATGCAAAGGAAGATATAATTTTGTATATGTGAGAATAAGTAGAGCTATACACATAGACATCATTTGAAGATTGAAGCAAGGTTTTTGTAAAGGCAATCAGAACTGAACTAGTATTGAATCCAGCATATGAAGATGCTATTTTATGCAGTACATTCTTATTGGATTTAACCATCCAATTATAGTCAGTGTGACTCCTATTTGTGTTTGAGCAGTGAGCTCTAGGTGCTTGGTCTTTTTGCATGTGCAGACCCTATTTGTATACACATACTATCTGCAGTAGTATCATGGTTTTTCCCCTTATAGGGTTTCCACATACAAATATTGGCATTATGTGTTTTGAATGTTATTGTCTTTCTATTTCATGCATTAATCTTTACTGGTACTATAATTAACTGATAAACTCTCTACCGACATAAAGTTTGGTTTACCGGTATTAAGCATTAAGGTTGGTTAAGTTATTTTGGTTTGAATTTATTTGACAACTGATTCACCCCCCCCTCTTAGTTGTCTCTAGGACCTAACAATTGGTATCAGAGCTAAGTCCTCTTTTTGTAGAAGTTTAACAGCTTGAGGAGATCCAATGTCTACTAACTATTTCAGGAAGGATAGTCCTAAACTTGATGGAACCAACTATGGTATATGGAAGATCAGAGTGGAGACACATTTGAATTGCATTAGAAAGGACATCTGAGATGTTACAAAGAATGGCTATACTACTCCTACATCCAGTCAGCCTAATCCACCCAGCTTAGGAAAAGATGAAGAAAATGATTGCAAAGCAAGAGAAGCACTTTTGAGCACATTATCAGATCAGTAAATCATGGGATTATCAGATAGGTCTACTACTAAAGCTATTTGGGATCATTTGGAAAGATTGAATGAAGGAGATTCCATAGTCAAAATTGCAAAACTTGAAAGCTTCTGGGTCAAGTATGAAAACCTAAAAAATGGAAGAAGATGAAAGGATTACTGCTTTTATGGAAAGAGTTAATGAAATTGTTTTGGGTATTAAATGTTGTGGAGGAACCTTAAGTGAAGATGAAATTGTTTCAAAAGTTTTAAGAGGATTGCCACCGGCATACAAAATGAAATTTACTGCTATAAATGAGTTGAGAACAATGCGTAATACATCAGTAACTAGGGATACATTGATTGGAAAACTTTTAGCTTTTGAAATTGAGGAATTTGGTCTTGTTGCTACTATAAAGATAAATTTATCTTGTAAGGCATCAACATCATCTACACCATCTTTTGACAAATCTGATTGGAAAGCCTTTTATGCAAGAGAACTTGAGGAAAGCAGGAGAGAAAATGAAGAACTTGAAGAACTTCAAGCACTATTTGCAAGGAAAATGCCTAAAGGTCCAGTTGGAAGTAAGTATGAAGGTAAATCACCCTTTAAATGTTTTAACTATAATACGATTAGTCATATGGCTTCAAGATGCCCTGATAGACATGATAGACTAAGAGAAGAAGCTAGAAGAACATACAAGCCTAACCTTGAATATTAGAGATACAAATTTAAGAAGAATAAAG
The DNA here is from genome assembly GCF_030272615.1 of Cryptomeria japonica. Classification (NCBI taxonomy): domain Eukaryota; kingdom Viridiplantae; phylum Streptophyta; class Pinopsida; order Cupressales; family Cupressaceae; genus Cryptomeria; species Cryptomeria japonica. Next base: position 521,076,583 of record NC_081412.1, on the reverse strand, counting down.
ATAAATCTTGTTATCTTGCTGATGAAGGAGTCACTGATGATTCTGATGAAGATCCGACAGACAATGGATGGGTTTTTGTTGCTATAACAGAAGATCAATCGACACCTACTGTTCAACTGGTAGAGCGGGCCCTAGCAGCTAAAGTTGAAGTTAAGGATGAATGGATCATTGATTCAGGATGTTCACATCATATGATTGGTGATAAAGGTAAATTCTTGAACTTTTAGGAATATAATGGAGGTCTGGTAAGATTTGGAGATGATAAAGCTTGTTTGATAAAAGGAAAAGGTACTATATCTCTTGATGGTAATCATAATACTAACAATGTCTACTATATAGAAGGTTTAAAGTGTAATCTTTTGAGTGTTGGTCAACTAGTGGAAAAAGGATTTCAGTTACAATTCAAGAATGGAAAATGCAAAATTATGAAAAGAACTGGTTTGGAAATTGCAACTGGTAATCAAACTAGAGGTAATATCTTTCATTTGAATAACAATAAAAAGAAATTCTTGATTGCACATATTGATGAAAGTTGGTTATGGCACAAGAGACTTTGTCATGTAAATTTTGATTGCATGGTAAAAATTAGTACTACTAAGGCAGTTAGAGATTTACCTAAGATTGTCAAACCTCACAATCCAGTATGTAAGGAATGTCAATTTGGAAAACAAGTTAAAGCATCTTTTAAAAGTATTCCAAAAAAATCCAATAATGCTCTTGACTTAATTCACACTGATTTATGTGGTCCAGCTAGAACTAAAAGCTTACAAGGTGATAGATATTTCATGCTAATCATTGATGACTATTCTAGAATGTGTTGGGTTACTTTTCTCAGAGAAAAATCAGAAGTACTTGGGAAATTCAAACTGTTCAAGGCAATGGTAGAGACTGAAACCGGTAAGAAAATCAAATGTATGAGATCAGATCAAGGAGGTGAATTTACATTTAAGAAATTTAATACATTTTGTGAAGTGAATGGAATCAGAAGACAGTTATCAACACCCCAGACACCACAACAAAATGGAGTTGTAGAAAGGAAGAACATAACTATCTTGGATGCAGCTAGAAGTATGTTATCTGAAGCTAATCTACCACATGTGTATTGGAGAGAGGCAGTATGCATAGTGGTCTATACATTCAACAAAGTTCACATCAAAGGTGAAACTGGTAAGACCCCTCATGAACTACGGTTTGGTATTAATTCTACTCTTAAATATTTCAAAATATTTGGAAGTAAATGCTATATTAGAAGAGATGAGTATATTGGCAAATTTGATCCTAGAAGTGTTGAAGGATTATTTCTTGGTTATTCATCTAAGAGCAAGGCATATAGATGTTTTAACAAAAGATTGCAGAAAATTGTTGAGAGTACAAATGTGAAGATTGATGAACAATTTAGAGGAACTTTAAGGTATATAGACTCTAAACCGACAATAGAGATACTGACAAATGAACCTACATTGAACCCACTGGTACAAAATGAAGATCCAGTTACACCTGTATCATCTAAAAATTCTACTGTAACTGAGGAACAACAACAATCAAAGACACCCCGGTATGTAAGACTGAATCACTCTAAAGATAAGATAATTGGAAACAAGTATAAAGGAGTTATGACAAGAGGAAGACTGGCAAATGAAGAGGTATGTCTTATTTCTCAAATTGAACCATCATCAATTAATGAGGCATGTGAAGACAAACACTGGATTAGAGCTATGGAAGAGGAACTAGAACAAATTGGAAAGAATAACACATGGACATTAGTTCCCTAGCCTAAAGACAAAAATGTGATTGGAACAAAATGGGTATTCAAAAATAAACTTAATGAAGATGGTAAGGTAATCAGAAATAAAGCAAGACTAATGTGTAAGGGATATTGTCAGAAAGAAGGAATTGATTATAATGAAACCTTTGCATCGGTAGCTAGAATTGAGGCAGTCAGATTATTCTTGGCTTTTACAGCACACGAGAACTACAAAGTATATCAAATGGATATTAAATGTGCATTTTTTGAATGGAGATCTTGAAAAAGAAGTTTACATTGAGCAACCTGATGGGTTTTCTTTGACAGATAACAAAGATATGGTTTGCAGGCTAAGGAAAGCTTTATATGGGTTGAAGCAAGCTCCAAGAGCTTGGTATGCTAGATTGGACAAATATCTTTTGAAAATTGGATTTTCTAAAGGTAACGCTGACAACAACTTATACTATAAAGTGACTAATGATGACATCTTGGTTATAGAAGTTTTTGTTGATGATATAATCTTTGGAGGAGAAGATGGATTATGTGAAGACTTTTCTATTGAAATGCAACAGGAATTTGAAATGTCTATGATTGGAAAGATAAAATTATTTTCAGGATTGTAGATCTCACAGACTGATAAAGGTATATTCTTGAGTCAATCCAAGTACTTGAAAGAGTTACTGAAGAAATTTGGGATGGAAAACTCTAAACGGGTAAGCACACCTATGACTACAAATGATAAATCATCACTAAGGGATGAATCTACACCCATTAATCCGACTAGATACAAATCTATGATAGGAGGCCTACTGTATTTGACACAAACAAGACCTGATATTATGAATGCAGTATGTATTGTTTCAAGATTTCAGAGCAATCCTAGAGAAAATCATGAATCAGCAGTAAAAAGGATTTTCCGGTACTTACAAGGCACTATAAATCTTGGTTTATGGTATCCTAGAGATGAAAACTTTGAATTATGTGCATACACAGATGCAAATTGGGCAAGAGATGTGGATGATAGAAAAAGCACCACCGAGGGAGCATTTTTTCTTGGAAGCAGATTAATTTCTTGGTTGAGTAAGAAACAAAGCTGTACATCTTTATCAATAGCAGAATCAGAATATGTTGTAGCTGCAACTAACTGTACACAGGTATTATGGCTTAAGCAAATGTTGAAGGACATAAGGGTAAAATGCAAGGAACCTATAACTATCTATTGTGACAATACTGCAGCAATTGATATATCTAAGAATCCGGTACTACATTCTAAAACTAAACATGTCTCTATCAAATTGAATTTTTTGAAAGAGAATGTTGAAGCAAAAGAAGTAAAACTAGTTTATGTGAGTACTAAAGAGAAGATTGTAGATATTTTCACTAAGCCTTTGTCTAAGGTGACTTTTGAATATCTCAGAGACCAGCTTGGGGTCACAACCCCACCGATAGAGACTTAGACAGTTGATGTTTGTCATTAACCGATAGAATTAATAGACAAATCTTTTACTTCAGCTTTGATGAGGAGAGCTACTTCTCAGGGGGAGTAGTTGGTATACTGAATTGGTTGGTATTTTGTATTTGACCCTGATTTTTGTATTAACTTTGGCAATTGATGTCAAAGGGGGAGATATTGGTATGGAAAAACACAAGGAAAACACATGTCACTCCAAGGGGGAGAGATTGCTACTCTTTTGAAAGATTTTTGGAGAGATTGATTTCTGGTTATGATCTCTTTTGGGAGATTATTGGTTTATTGGCTTTTGGCATTTCTATTTCGGCACTTTGATGGTTTTTCCATCTTGTGTTGCCATAAATATCAAAGGGGGAGATTGTTGGTTTTTTGGTATGGTTTTGTCATTGATGTCAACACCTATCAACATTTATCAACTCTAGCACTTTGGAGAATTGACAATGGTCACCAGAAAGCAAGTGACTTATGCATAGTCACCGGTATGTGGTACATCGGCAGGATATATTGTTCACCGACACTTGGAATGATATGGAAAGCACCTGGTTATGTCGAAGACATCATTTGGACACCTTGTCTTGGAGATTTGTTCATTGGTATATTCATGTTTGCATATTTGTTTTTATCGACAAATAGGTCTAGGTTCTACACCGACAGGCTTATCTATTCTAGATTAACATGACATGCTTTGGAGATGACTTATTATTGTTGTAAATGCATTAAGATGACATGTTGAATTGGATATTGCATCGGTTATTTATTTGTAATTATTTTATTGTAATATCTTTTAGAGCTGACCTACTAAAATTAGTCTTAGGTTATGGTATAAATGTAATATCTTATTTGTAAGACCAAGTGTGGAATGCGAAGGAAGATATAATTTGGTATATGCGAGAATAAGAAGAGCTATACACACAGACATCATTTGAAGATTGTAGCAAGGTTTTTGTAAAGGCAATCAGAACTGAACCAGTACTAAATCCAACATATGAAGATGCTATTTTGTGCAGTACATTCTTATTGGATTTAACCATCCAATTGTAGTCACTGTGACTCGTAATTGTGTTTGAGTAGTGAGATCTAGGCGCTTGGCCTTTCTGCATGTGCAGACCCCATTTGTATACACACACTATCTGCAGTAGTATCATCTGATTGTGGGTAAGGTTTCCCACCATAGTTTTTCCTCTTGTTGGAACCCTAAATTTTGCAATTTTTAGAATTCCAAATTCCAAGACAAGAAATGAGAAAAATTCTAAATATATATATATACATATATATTGAATAGGTACAAGTAATATGTTTTATATTTGTTGCACAATATGAAACCATAACATAAACACAATAATGGGCATAAAAAATGGATTGTGAAGCACCAAAGGGGGTATTTACATCATTTAAAGACCATTTATCCATTATATACACATAAAATAGCCTTAAAATACCTCTAATATGCCTAAACAACTTGTAAAGTGACAATTAATTACATAAACTAAGGCAATTTCGGGATTTGGAATTATTTTTATTTAAAAGGGGGGTGTCTTTTCACCCAAAGGGGTATGAAAACCATTCGACCACATATATATGTGTGATGTAAAATGTAAAGAGGGGGAGGATAGAGATACAGGAGGTGGAGGCAATTTTGTACTTTAAAACTTTTTATCAAAAATATCTAGTTGCACTTTCTTTCTCATATATGTTGAGAGTTAACATATTTTCAGAAGGCAGTTGCTTGTGATATTATCTAAAGGAGATAAGATTATTTGTGTTCTTGCAGTAAAGTTTTGTGTTTCATAATGTAGATTTAGATCAAAAGGATTTACTTGTGAATTGTAATTGTTCCTTGTAATTCTTCCTTGGATGGTCTCTTAAAGTTAGGGTTAAACTCATTCAAGCGGTTTACAATATAAACATCAAAATAGAGCTCATAAGAAATAGTAACTGACAGACTTACCAAAAGGGGTGGGTTTAAAAACTGTCTCACTAGTTTACACAATAAGTCCTGAAGAAATATAAGACTCTATAGCCCAAATAAGAGGAAAGGCACTAATCATTTGTAAACAAACCCTTTAACCATACCAATTACCCTTTACTTTTAAGCATTAAGACTAGTAGAGTAGGTATAGTAGGTAATTTAGCCAAAGTGTAACATATATACTTTTGTAGGATACATAGATTAATACACACATCTGAAATCAGTCTGTTTAAGAAACTTATGCCATTCTGAGACTAGGAGATATCATATTAAGACACTAAATCTGCTATAAAAAGCATTAGTTGAAGGAACAACTAGTGAGTAGGTATACCCGCCTAGGTCCTGCAGAGCCTAAAGTGAGAGAGTTAGTAACCAAATAGGTTCACTCTATAAATTGGCCAAGTCAATTGGAGGGTTTGAACATAGGAGTTGGCATTTCCTTAAAACCTATCCAATCTGTTGATTTGAGACCCAACACCTCTTATATGGTTTCCATGTACAAATATTGGTGTTATGTGTTGTGGATATTATTGTCTTTCTGTTTCATACATTAATCTTTACTGGTACTGTAATTAATTGATAAACTCTCTACTGGCATAAAATTTGGTTTACCGATATTAGGAATTAAGGTTGGTTAAGTTGTTTTGGTTTGAATTTATTTGACAACTGATTCACCCCCCCTCTCAGTTGTCTCCAGGACCTAACATAGATTTCTATCCGTGGGAGGTTTGCGAGTGGGATGTGTTGCCGATAGAGGACAAGACACAAATGCACTTAGGGAGAGAAATGGATATTTGACACATTCCATGATTGGTGCTCGTGATTTGTATATTCCTTAGTGGACGAGTGATTCTTGACTTGGGATATGGGTTTCCGATTGGATGGAGCCGGTGTGTGTACTATATGATACACGATTGTGCAGAGTATGCATGGGAGCAGTGATTCTCATATAGTTGTATCATGATATTCATCTAGTTTTATATTGAGATTATGTGAGTTTGTTGATAGGGGTCACCTTGCTTCATAAATGGGTTTGGGAGCACATTGCAGTGACTCAGCCAGTTAGGGTACATGACAGACGGCGACGATTCCATTATATGAACTAATACAGGGGACTATTGCATTATACCAGGATGGGAGCTATATGGTTCTAGAGACGCATTTTTGGATAGCGAGTGATGGAGAGGGGAATGACAACTACATTGGGAAGGGTTAGACATGTGGATTTTTGGGAGGTTAGTATATGTCATGGAGTATTATGCACCATATAGGATGCCTCCATAGTTTGGACAAATCTAGGACATAGTGGGTGATGTGTCATTGTAGCCATGGCTGACATGAGAGGCAAGGATATGGGGGCAGACTATGAGCCCTTTATAGGCCAGGGGTAGCTTTCAAATAGTAACTTACATGGTTTGGGATGAGCGAAGGGGTGTGGGGGAGGATCCTAGTATGATAGGAGCCTACAAGTGCTGGTGGGAGGCCCACCAACCAGTGTGATTGACCATTCCAAGGGTACTAGAGGATGACAAGCTTCAACTATCAATGGATGAGATATTTGGAGGAGAGGAGGATGATCCTATAGATAGAGCTAGAATGGGAGGAGGCAAGGGTTCCCAAAAGTGGAGGAGAGGAGTGGTGAGGAGGGAAGGAGAATAGGGGAGGGGACAACACCAAATACCACAAGTGGCCATGCCAATACAGGTGCAAGTACTAGTTGCAGTCATAGGCTAGGTGTCAGGATAGGGAGAGGGGGGAGGTGATGAGGTAGTGCCCACAGACATCTCTGATATACAAGTATAGGATGTCGAGATGTATATTCATGATAGGGTTGTTAGAATCCAAGAACACTGAGAGAGGGGGGTGAATCAATATTAAAATGCATTTGTAATGCCAAAAAGAGTTCCGGTTATAGCTATATTCTATACCAGTTCATAAACCCTAAACCCTTCTACCAGTATCTCCTTTCCTTCAAGAATACTTTACAAACCATCTACTGATCATAGCATGATATAAATTTCACATACAAATGACCTACATACATATCCTTTGCATCACTCTATTCTTCTTCCTTGTATGTTTTCAAAATGACCCAATAAACTTACTTATATACCCTTTACAAACAATATGCCTTATGTCAGCTTACAACACATTACAATAAATATTCAATCTAGGCATATATAGTAATTAAAAAATAATTTTACAAAAAAAAAATCCGGATCCAAGCTAATGTCGGCTCCACTGAAGTGCTGGATGTCAGTACCAGTGCTGGTGTCAGTGATGACCCTGATTACTCCAATGCTGATATCTATCAGTGTATGCCTCCAATGCCGGTATCTATCGGTGTATGCCTCTAATGCCGATATCTACCAGTATATGCCTTCTATAGAATCTTGTTGCCATCAATGACAACATATGAATCCAATGAGTGTTAATTGCTAACAATCTTCCCCTTTGGAATTGATGGCGACACTCATGGGAAAAATGGATTCCCTGCCAATTCAACTGAAACTGAAACATGAACTAAAACATGCTCCCCCTGAGCTAATTGACCATGTTGCAATATACTCTCTATCTGATATCCTCCCCCTAGGATTATATACATATTTTTCACATCATGTCCTCCCCCTTTGGCATCAATGCCAAAGACTAGTGAAAGAATTGAAAGAATAATTACAGATTACTTTACCAGAGCTTGACCAATTTCAAGATTTTTGGATAAGCTTTCTCAAGTAACTATATATAGGTATCCCAACTGGTTTTGAATGTTTCAGATATGGATACAAGTCCACTTAGTAAATATGCAAGGGTTTCTTTCTTAGTGACTTTTATTAGTGTGGGCTTCACAAGCATATCCATATATTCCCTCTTATGTACACCAAGTGAATCCAATATTGGACTCACCAAACCTCTGAGACTCCTTGCTCTCCTAATAATCTTATCCCTTTCCTTTTCAAAAGAAAAAAATTGGTTCTCTAAAGTCAAAATTTGTCCATCGATAGATGTTGTAAGCGAAGTTAGTCCATCAAAAGAATTAGCAATATTAGCAATCTTTTCTTGTAACTCCTTTATCCTCTTATCTACATTTGTTGTAAGAATCTCTATATTACAACAGACCCTGTAGATGTTATTACACCATTTCAAAGAATTTTCAATAAGTATAAGTTTCTCTTCAACCTTCCTCTTCTTTGTGTTAATAATCTGGTCAAAAGCGGCTCTCTTAGCCAAAGTAAATCTTTCAAGTGCTTGTCAGTTGGAAACCTATTGTAATGATTGAAAGTTTTTAGATATGTGCTTTGTCAATACCTTAAGCTTGCTAGAAGGGCTTGTTTCATTTTCAATCATACATTCAGGAATCAGTCTATGCAAAACTGTTATTGATTGATCTATTATTCCTTTGTCTATAGATCCCTTCTTCATTAGCTCTGTGGGACTCATCTCTGAGATGGATTTATTCTCAACTTGAGAAGTGTCAATTGCCAAAAGTTTTGCTGAGGAATCAACTGTCAGTATGGTACTGAGTGTCTTATCAGTCTCCTTTTCCTTATCCTCTTTTGCATCGGTGGCTTCACCACTTGGTGCAGTATTTATTACTGCTGGTGGAGTATTATCCAAAATATTATCTGTATCTTGTACAATACCTATATTACCTTGCACAGATTGTACAAATGTTGTCTATGTCTATTTAGCCTGTACACTCTTATTATCTACCAGTTCACTCAAAATTTGATCTGAACTCCCCAAAATTCTTTTTCCTTAAGATCTATCCGGAATGGTGGGAGTTGTTGCCCTAGAAAATTCTTCTTGAGAAGTAAGGAAATCAGGATTCTTTTGGAAGAATTTTGCCCAACCATCTCTAGTCTCATTTATTATTTCATTGACTCTACCCATCATTAAGCTTCTTTATCAGGGTTTGCTGCTAAAGATTGTTCTATTTGCAACTTCTATACATCTTTTCATTTCCTCATTATTTATAGAACCACAAATGCCCAAAATTTCAACTTCTTTGATCTCTTTGTCCCTCTTAACTACATCTAATCTTCTTGCATCTAACTTATTATATAATGATAAAGGAATTTCCTTCAAAATCTCTACCAAAGCCTTCTTATATATGTCTAAATGTAACAAAATTGCTTCTATTTCATTTTGCTCATTGTCATCTAAATGTTCATAGAAATTTGACACATTCTTCAAAATTCCATCTTTAGTTACCTCATCTATTAATTCTGCTCAAGTCATTGGGGGGATGATGGTAACATTACCAGATTCAATTTCTTCATGAATCTCACTTTTTTTCTTCTTCCTTGGGGTTGCAGGAGCAAATGGAGCAGACTTCCTCTTCTGAGTAGGTTTCCTTGCTGGAGGTGTGGATGTTGTTGTCACCTTTCTTACTAGCTTCCTCCTTGGTTCCACCTTATTCTCTTCTATCAGAGGCTTGTCAGCTTTCTTCCTCTGTACCCTTTTGAATGCAAGAGGTTGATTATCCTCTGGATCAAAATCAGAAGTGATAGGAGAAATGAAAGTCTCAAGCCTCATTACCTCTGGAGCACTAGCCGCTACCAATTGATCTACCGGTTTATATCCAGAACCTAGTTTTGTATATATCCTGTGAATTACATTTTGAACAAAGGCAAACATTTTCTATTTTATTTTCCCTTATTTTATTATTGAAACCAATTTTAACTTCAAGTGCCTTCTCCTCTACAGTACCAAAGTGTTCAGCATTATTATCCAAAGGAGAATCAATTAACATTTTAGCATATAGTTCCAATATGTTGTCATCAACTTCATAGCCTAGTTCAGTGACCCATATTGTTCTAGGTTCCACTTCTTCCATGAGGGTCTCATCTATTTTTACCATGAAGTAGATTTTAGTGGAGTATTTCTCCACAATGTGTTTGGAGATTCTCTCCCTCAGTCTCATGTTCTCTTGAAATTTTTTAAAGAGGCCCCATAACTTCTCATCCCTGTTGCTGCCAAGACCAGTGATTGCATCTTTAATCTGCATGCCTAGCGATATGTCATGAGCCCAACTTTTCTTTCACAAACCTAGTAGCTTATTCATGAAATACAACATTAAGTAGATAATAAGATTACCAAACCAGAATGTTCCTTTCTTGACGACCTTTGATTTTTCCAAGATTTAACATTAATTCACTTCTTAACCATTCACACAAATCATACTTTCCATTATTCTTTATCATTTGATATGTAGTATGGATATAGGAACTAGCAATAGAGTTTAATTGACTTGATTGTGTTAGCTTGTAGCCAATGATCATGCTAGCAAATTTCACTTCTGTATCATTAATGGTGTTGATCCTCATTGACCTTCCATCATGGGTTGTGTCGGTGAGCTTTTCAAGCTCAGTGTTGGAGATCTTCTTCCCTAGTTCCTACTAGAGTTTGGGTAAGCCGGTGACCACCTACATTGCTTCTTTGGTGATCATGTGAGGCCATTCCAACCAAATGAATTCATTATGGACCCTTCTCAGAACAAATCTGATCATTTCATCCTTGAATTCCAGTATATACAAGATTCTGGTTAACCCTAGGACTTCAATGATTTGATATTCTGTCTTGATTGTTTCAGAGCTACCTATTATCATAGATTGATACATTCCCTTGATTTCCTTAGTACCTACATCCTTCAATGTGCAGTGAATATAATCCCTGACATCTTCCACATAAACTATGCCATTGGGGACCCTTGAAAATGTTCTAGTAGAGTCTTCCTTCATTGCAATTTGAGAAACTTCCTTGAAAATAGGTCTAAACCTATCCTTAACTTCAACAACAGTGGGATTCACAATGAAAGTAGGAGTAGATGAGGATCTGGATGCCATTTCAAAGAAATACCTGGATAATGATTGTTGGTTGAAAGATCTTGATCACTTCTTAGATAACTGCTAGAAATTTTAGAATACCCTTGCTTGCTTTTGATTGCCTTAGATTCACCTTTTCTTTGTTCTGGTTTTCTTGAGTGTTGGGTGAGTGAAAATGAGTACATTTTCCCCTTTTTATCAGTGAGTAAACCCTAATTTTTCATTGTCATAAATGCTTAGCGGTGCGCTCTACCGGATGTCGGTTCCATAGTTTTATGCCAGATAAACCTCCATCAATGATAAATACCACTCTCCAGATCTCTTTCCAGATATCTTCCAAGGAATATGAAATATTTGCAATGAATTTGCCAACCCCTAAGGTGTATGCCTCAGTTACTAGTTGAATTTCCTATTGATGCAGGAATGCTTTGTTCTACAGGTGTAGTTATTGGTGTAGTTACCAGTGTAGTTGCATCTCCACTAGGCTCTTCAAACTTTCTAATCCATCTCTTGGTGTGATCTAGTTGTATTTCATTTACCTTCTACTTTCCTTTCTCATTTGCTTTGTCATTTCTAACTGATGTAGTCTTGCTTCTGCAGTACTTAGCAATATGACCTATTTTGTTGCAAGCATAATGTGTAACAATGTTCTTTTGAATTGCTTTGACATATTTGATGTCATTCCTTGACCTACATTGATAAGCCAAATGTCCAAACTTTTCACATGCATGACACTTAACATTCATTCTGCAATCTTCTGACTTATGACCATATTTCTTGCAATTTGTACATTGACCGGGAACTAAGTTGTAGTTTTGATTTCCTCTATTTCTACATCGTTTAGCCATATGCCCAAATTTATTACAAATAAAACATCTACCATTGAATTTGTAAGCATTTGTTCTTCAAAGATACAACAAGATTTTCTTCCTTCTTCTTTTTGTCCTCTATCTTTTGACATCCTCATAGTTAGGTCTTTCATTTCATTCTTCATGAGCATTTTTTTTTTACTCAGCTTCTAACATTGTTCCTTAAGTGCATTGTTCTCTTCATAATCTTGGTTTTGCAAAAGTTCCTTCCTCCTAGCTCGAGCAAATGATAAACTTTCTTGCAGAACAAGAATGAATTCATTAGAAGAATTCAATTCATCTTGCAGCTTTAAGTTCTTCAACCTTTTAGCATCATAATCCTCAAGTGCCATCTCAAGTTGCTTCTCCGTAGCCATGTTCAATGATTCTGGTTTCAGGATCTTCCTCAAACTGTTAAACTTCCTTTGAGGCACCAAGCTTTGATACCAATTGTTGGAATCCAAGAACTTTTAGAGGGGGGGTGAATTAGTGTTAAAATGCATCTGCAATGCCAAAAAGAGTTCCAGTTATAGCTTTGTTCTATACTGGTTCATAAACCCTAAACCCTTCTATCAGTATCTCCTTTCCTTCAAGAATGCTTTACAAACCATCTACTGATCATAGCATGATATAAATTTCACATACAAATGATGTACATACACATCCTTCACATCACACTATTATTTTTCCTTGTCCATTTTCAAAATGACCTAATAAACTGGCTTATATACCCTTTACAAACAATATGCCTTATGTCGGCTCACAACACGTTACAACAGATATTCAATGTCGGCCCTATACAGTAATTACAAAATGATTTTACAAATAAAAATTTTTGGATTGCAAGCTGATGTCGAATCCACTGAAGTACCGGATGTCAATGTTGGTGTCGGTGTCGGTGCCGGTGCCAGTGCCGGTGATGACCCTGATTAGTCCAATGACGGTATCTATTGGTGTATGCCTCCAATGTCAGTATCTATTGGTGTATGCCTCCAATGTTGGTATCTGTCGATATATGGCTTCTATAGAATCTTGTTGCCATCAATGACAACATATGAATCCAATGAGTGTCAATTGCCAACAATCTCCCCCTTTGCCATTGATGGCAACACTCATGTGAAAAATGGATTCCCTGTTGGTTCAACTGAAACTGAAACATGAACTAAAACATGCTCCCCTTGAGTTGATTAACCCTGTTGCAATATACTCCATGTTTGATATTATCTCCCTAGGATTATATACATATTTTTTACATCATGTCCTCCCCCTTTGGCATGAATGCCAAATACTGATGAAATAATTGAAAGAATAATTATAGAGTACTTTACCAGAGCTTGACCAATTTCAAGATTTCCATATAAGATTTCTCAAGTAACTATATATAGGTATCCCAATCGGTTTTGAATTTTTTGGATATGGATACAAGTCAAATCAGTAAATGTGCAAGGGTTTATTTCTTAGTGAATTATATTGGTGTGGGCTACATACTATAGGGATTATATCATGGATTTGTTCCAGCTGAGAAGAGGGCAGCATTGTACATGGAGAGTGTGCGATCTCACATGACACATAGTCAGCAGATAGGGGGGTCAGTGGGTATGAGGCCACTGAGGACAGGGGGTGTAGGACCATTCAAAAGAGGAGGAGGGGATGAGGAGGGGGCTGGAGAGATAGGGGGAGAGCTAGCTCCATGGACATTGTATATTATTTTTGACCCTTCAGGGAAGCCATTGTACCATGATTGTCATATTCATTTTTTAGATATATATGATATATGATTTTTTATGGCATATATGCATGCCTGTACTTTATTATGGACATTATTTATTGTTTAATGATGTGATATATTGATGATGATTATGCATATGTTATGCTGACCTATTTATGATGTAGGATGGATACTTATATATGCATGTGCTTATGATATGTTACTGACACCTTGATGGATGCAGGATGATTATCAAGGCTTATATGAGCTATATGGATATATTTTTTTTTTTAGATTTTATGATGCATGTTTCAAAATGTTGAATGCATGATGTATTATTTTTGGATTTTCTAATGATTTTGAAGAAGAGAAGCATTTATATCATATGATGCATGGTTTCCTTTAGTTTGTAATGGATGAAAATTTGAAAATGCATAATATGATTACATGAATTAATTTATAATGAATATGTACACTATGAAGGATAATGCACCTTAAGTGAATGACACAGCAGAATTTGTAATGCAAGCTAAATGATGGACAAGCCGTACAAAATAAAAATGAATAATGCATTGCACAAAATAAAAATGAATAATGCACTGCACAAAATAAAAATGAATAATGCACTGCACAAAATAAAAATGAATAATACACCGCATAAAACAAAAATGAGTATTGCACAATTTTTGAGAATATGCCAATCATAATACCATGACTTGAGGTGGGATAGAAGAAAATGGGGGGGGGGGGGGTAAATTGAGGTTTGCAAAATGCAAAAGGATGAAATGATCAGAGAAATGCAATGATGGAAAATGGATGGGGTGATTTGTTGTGCACAAAATGTGGAGAGAAAACCTAGTTTGATATTGCCAAGGGTAGTCTACACCGCTGATTATAGGAACCAGGATGTCATGAAAAACCCAAGGCATGAATTGACTCTCAGACAAATAGATATGCCTTGTAAACAACCATGCAAGTGTTGATAAACACTAATGCAGAGTTGTAGGTTCGTACAAGGAAAACCTTCAAACATGCCATTCCACAAAAACATGTCGCAGTATACACCAACCCATAATATATTAGGATATAGAAGATCTTGATAGCCATAAGTAGGAGTAGTCCTAGGATAGAAAAATGCAAGTCTAAATAAAAGGATCAAACCACGTAAACAAAATGCACATGGCCAACTAACATCTCTTACCAAGAGTAGGACTTGGGATTTGGATGAATTGTCTATTAGGGGTCCCACAGATACAGAGAGGGGGGGTGAATCAATATCTAACCGGTGATAAGAATTTCTTAAGTTAAAACATGCAGAACATAATATAACAGTGTACTGGTATGCAAGAAATAATGCAATAAATAGAATCAAGAATATCCACATGAAAAGTACACCATAACACAAGATGTTTAATGAGGAAACCCGGTGTGGGAAAAACCTCGGTGGGATTCATGACCCACAATATTCACTCATTGGCCAATAAGAGAATATTACTTACAATAGAGGCCTACACATGCAGGAAGGTCAACTGCCTAGAGCTCACTACTCAATGGGAAGTCACACTGACTTACAATAAGTATTATACAAATCCAATAACTTGTACCGCTTTACAATAGCATCTTCAATGCCAGATTCAATACCGGTTCCTACTCTGTTCTTTACATATACCCTTGACCTATATTTTGCACATTAGGTCTGCCTAATATTTTCTTTATACTTCTATCATCATTATTACAAATGTCTACAATGATCTCCTTTATATATGAGTCATTTTACAATTTTCCAAGTCGGCTTACAATAATAAACAAAATATTACATAACAAAAATCCTATCGGCCTCTGTACTGATGCCAGTGTAGAGTGTGATCTACTGATGCTGGTGCACTATCTTGCCAGTGTAATGCTTTATCGGTATAATGTCTTGCCAGTGCCATAGGATTGCAAGGTTGCCATCAATGACAAAACCTTCAATCACATACAATGTCTCATTGGAGTGTGCATATGCCAATAATCTCCCCCTTTGGCATTGATGGCAATACTCATGAGAAATTTCAAAAAGTATCCAAAAGTGTGCAGTCCAAAAATGTTACCAAAAATGTGAGAGCTCCTCCTGAGCATATGATTCCTGTGTTTTGAACTTTCTCATCCCATTACTCCCCCTTTGCCATCAATGACAAAGGTTGTCAAGATGTTAGTAGAGTTTGTAGGTTCAGCTATCCATAACCTCAACCTTGTAGCTGGGTGGTTATAATCTGAAAAAGATCTCCCCAAATTAAGTTTATACTATCCATAAACTTCTTACTATCTTTTATTGTTGTCTCATTTCTCTTCACTGTATCGGTGAGATGTTGCAAATGCTATGCCGGTGTTTTGCTGCCCTGTGTTAGTGCCTTAGAAATTTCCTTCCGCAGAGATGCTAGATAGTCCAATCTTGGACTTAGTTTAGATCTCAAATGTTTTGCCTTATTTATTGTCCTTTCTTTCTCCCTTTCCAATTTGAGTAGTTCTTCCTCAAATTTTGCTATCTTCTCTTCAAAAACTAATAGTGAATCCGGTGAGTTGACAAAGTTGTCTGCAAGTTTATTTATCTCATCCTGTGCCTTGCTTATTTTCTTGTCAATATGTATAGTCAAAAAGTTTGTTTTACATGTATCTTTATACAGATTTTTGTATTCTTTCAACAAACTACATAGTTCCGGTAGAAGTGTGTCAAAATCTCTGTTACACTTCTTTATTTCCTCATCAAAGAATTTCTATTTTTCAATCTCTACCTTATCCTTCACTGAATGTTCCTTTATTTTCTCAATATTTTCTAAGATATATTTACACAATGTATCCAATTGTCCTAAAGAATCTTAATTATCTATATTACAGTTGGGAGCTATTGCCTTCAAAATTGGTATGGAATCATCAATTGCTTTATAAGCCTGTGAGCTGCAGTCAGTTATTTTCTTGATAGAATCAAGTAATACCTCAGTCACATTTGTTGACTTGAATGTTGATGATGATCCAACAATCTGAGTACCGGTGGTAGTAACCATGCTTGTATTGACCTCTGGTAGGTCAGTTTGTGTTTGCATTTCTTTAAGCACTAGTTTTCCTACTTCACTGGTTACCGGTGGCGCTGTTTCCTTATGTACCTATTCCAGAGCCTTTAGCTCTGTTGGTTTCTCTGTATGTTATGTTGTCTCTATCTGTGACTCAGTCTCTACCTTTTTCTCTGTATCTTCTACTAGTTTCTTTGTTTCCCCTGCTACCAGAGGCTCATTAGCCATATCTGACTTTTCAGTTGTATCCTTGTCCACTATTATGTTGATCTTCTGAGTATCAACATTTACAGTATATAGGACTTCAGAATTAGGATTTCTATCCTCTACATCCATATTTTTTGCTACTGGTTGATCTTCAGTAGTTGTTGTTTTCACCGATGGAGGTAGGTTGTCTTTAACTTTGATGCTTGGTGGTCCACCAACTTTGCCTTTCCCCTTGTCTCTATCTTTCTGATATACCTTTATAGGTTTAGGGTTCCTGTACTCTTCTTGTTTTTCTTTGTCAACCAGGAATATATCTCATCCATCTTTTGTTTCCTCTATCACTTCATTAACTCGTCTTGCCATTAGTGAAATATGTCGGTGTACAGTAGCGAATACTGATCAGTTTGCTTGAGCAATCAAGTCATCAATTTCCTTTGGAGAGTTTACCGGATATACAACAAGTAGTTTCTCAATTTTTATTTTCTTATCTAATTCTATCACTGCTTGCCTTCTGGCCTCAAGTCTTTTGAATAAGTCATCAGGAATTTCATTTGATACTTCCATCAAAAGTTTCTTGTACATGTCCATATGCAATATAAAACTATTCCCAACTTGTTCTTTCTCATCAGCTATTAGAGTGTCATATATTTTCTCTATGTTCTTTAGTTTTCCTTCCTCTATGATTTCATTTAGCAGTACATCAAGAGGTACCAAGTCTCTATTTGTCCTTTTCTTCTTCTTAGGTGTGAGTTTCTTCTTTGGTGTGGCCTTTCTAACCAGAGATCTCATGGCCTGTTGCTTTTGCCTTGTTCTTCTAGGTGAAGGAGTGGTTGTCAGTGAGGGATCTCTTTTTCTTACAACTCTTTTAAAAGTTGCTAGCATGTTACCTTCTGAAGAGGTACCTACTAGTGATAGATGAGTTTCAGGTTGTGGAGCTAACAACTCATCCTCTGTTATGCTGGTTTTCTTCAATACATCTTCCTTAATGACTTTTGCTTGTCTAGATACTTTCCTTACAAATGCCTCAACCTTCTTTACTCTTTTCTTTGATTGTATTTGGCTTTCTATAGTCTTAGCACTACCAAATACTTCTTCTTTAGGTTCATTTTGGGCTTCCAGAAGTGCTTTAGCATATGTTTCAATTATGTGGTCATCTGTTTCATAGCCCATCTCGGTTACCCAAATTGTCCTTGGGATGACCGCTTCCATCCATATTTCATCTTTCTTAATAACAAAGCATATATCATCTTTGTATTTGTCTACTATTTTTTGAGATAACCTTATTCTTTTCTTCATTTTGGTCTTTAATGCTTGAAAGAAGTCATTAATATTGTTCTCCTTGTTCTCACCCATGTTATTGAACAGTTCAGTTAGTTGTTTTCCTACCGATATGTCATATCCAAGTTCTTTATAACCTATACTGTTAACCTATTTTGTTATGTGTAGCATTAGGCATACTAACAGATTTCCAAATCTGAAAGTTCCTTTCTTGTCCTTCTTTATTTTTCCAAGGTTGTCAATTAGTTCATCCTTTAACCATTCACATATGTCGATTTTTGCATTGTCTGTTACCATATCATAAGCACTCTTAATGCATAAACTTGATACTGAATTAAGTCTATTAGCATGAGTGGCTTTATAACCTAATATCATACTGATGAATCTCACATTGATATCTTTTACATCATTAACCCTTAGAGATCTCTTGTCAAATGTTGCACTAGTTAGTTTTGTAACTAGGTCATTAGGAACCTTCTTGGTTTTATCTAGCCTCTTACCAGTGGTCAGTAACCCTATGACAGCTTTCACAACTTCCTTGGTGATCTTATGGATTGCATCTAACCATAAAAATTCTCCATGAACTCTACTTAAAACTATCCTAATCACATCCTTAGGAAATTCAGGAATGCTAAGGATTTCTATAAATCCTAGGGTTTCAATAATCTTGTGTTCATCTTTAACATTGCCGATGTTATCACATATCACAGTTTTATACATGGTTTTGATTTCCTCATCTCCTAACTCTTCAATGTTATAGTGGATGTACATTCTGGGGTCTTTAGCATATACAACTCCCTTAGGAATTTGAGAAAATGCACCTAAGGTATCACCCTTATTGGCTATCTCGGGAACTAACTGAAATACGGGCCTAGGTATTTTTATTACCTCAAAAATAGTAGGGTTTTCTATGTATTCAATTGTAGAGGTGGATGCCATGATTAAATACCTTTTACTACCTTGGATGGATGATTGCTTGGAGTGTGTTTTCTTCTTGCTCGAAATGCCTTAGCTCAGAATCTTCGTGCTCTCTGAAAATTTGAAATCATGGTGAAATGAAATGGAGCCAAAACCTTACTTTTATAATGTCTTTTTGCCATCTACCAAATTTATTGCATGCCGGTTAAGTATTCACTTAACATTGTCTGCCGGTAATAAGTATTGTTCAACTTCTTATCTCTAACCGAGGGAATAATTAGCACGTGTCATTAGATTGCAAAACCCTCAAGGAAATTTTCTTCAATTAGATGAAGAACTTCCTATCAATGGAGCACTGCTCTGTCCTGTCAGTGAAGTATCACTTTGTCCTACCGGTGAAGCATTGGTTGGTTCTACCAGTGGAGAAGTATAAAATTTAGATCAGCTTTTGTAATCCATTGTTTTGAGAATTCTTGCTTAGCCTCTTCAACTTTTTCTTTACCTTTCAAGCTAGCACTTTTGCTGTCTACCGGTGTTCCTTTACTTCTACAAAATTTAGTAATATGCCCAATCTTGTTACATGTGTAACAAGTTACATTATTCTTCTGAATAACTTTCCCATAACCTATGCTAGTTTGTGTTATGCATTGATTTGATAAATGTCCAAATCTTCCACAAACATAACATCTCACATTCATTCCGCAGTTTTTAGAGTTGTGACCAACTTTGTTGCATTTTGAACATTGACCTGTGAGTGTGTTGATATTCTGATAATTCCTAGATCTACATTCATTTTCTCTATGACCATACTTATTACAGTTAAAGCATTTTCCATTGAATTTATAAGCATTAGGTTGTCTTACCGGTTTGCTATGATCCTGAGTATTTGCAGTACTGGAGCTTTCACCAACTTCAAAGCCAATTCCAGAAGTGTCACCTTTAGGTTTTTGATTCTTCAGCAAGGTACCAAGTTCCTCTAAGCTTTTCTTGAATTTTTCTTTGTGTTGATTTGCAGTTTCCAGTTCTCTTTCCAAGATTTCTTTTTGTCTCATTAGTTCATTTGAGTCATTCTGAGTATGCATCAGATCTGTCTTCAACATGTCATTTTCATAGCTAAGTCTTGTGTTCTCATTTGCTGCATCACTTAGTCTTCTGGTCAATTCTTCTTCATTCTTCTTTCTATCATCAATCTCTTTGCAAAATCTCATAGTCATATCCTGCATTTCATTTTTTGTTGTCATGATCTCTTGTTTCAACTTGCTTATCATATCATTAAGTGATTCCTTTTCATCATTCTCATTTTGCAGTTTTTCACAAAGTTCTCTTCTCTTATTTCTTGCAACAGTAAAATTTTCTTGAAGTGCCTAAATGTTATCCTGAGCTGCCCTTAAATCATCTTCTAATTTGATATTTTTCAATTTCTCTACATCATAGTCTGTAAGAGCCCCTTCAAGTTGCTTCATCAGATTTTCCATCTTTACCGGTGTCAAGATCTTCGTCAAGTTGTTAGGCTTCTGAAAATAGAGGACCAGGCTCTGATACCAATTGTTAGGGGTCCCACAAATACTGAGAGGGGGGGGTGAATCAGTATTTGACCGATGATAAGAATTTCTTAAGTTAAAACATGTAGAACATAATATAATAGTGTACCGGTATGCAAGAAATAATGTAATAAACAAAATCAAGAATATCCACATGGAAAGTACACCATAACACAAGAAGTTTAACGAGGAAACCTGATGTGGGAAAAACCTCGGTGGGATTTGTGACCCACAATATTCACTCACTAGCCAATAAGAGAATATTACTTACAATAGGGGCCTACACATGTAGGAAGGCCAACTGCCTAGAGCTCACTGCTCAATGGGAAGTCACACTGACTTACAATAAGGATTATACAAATCCAATAACTTGTACCACTTTACAATAGCATCTTCAATGCCAGATTCAGTACCAGTTCCTGCTCTATTCTTTACATATACCCTTGACCTATATTTCGCACATCAGGTTTGCCTAATATTTTCTTTATACTTCTACCATTATTATTACAAATGTCTACAATTATCTCCTTTATATATAAGAGTCATTTTACAATTTGCCAAGTCAGCTTACAATAATAAACAAAATATTACATAACAAAAATCTTGTCGGCCTCTATGCCGGTATACTTTCTTTCTTCTATGCCGGTGCCGATGTAGAGTGTGATCTGTTGATGCCAGTGCACTATCTTGCTGGTGTAATGCTTTGCTAGTATAATATCTTGCCGGTGCCATAGGATTGCAAGGTTGCCATCAATGACAAAACCTTCAATCACATACAAGGTCTCATTGGAGTGTGCATATGCCAACACTATCGGACTAGGACATGATGCATCCCAATGGGTAGAAGTGACTGATGTATCTGAACATATAACATAGTAGATGACATGGACACCTAAGTAAAAATATGATACTTGAGTGCTGGGGCTTGATGGAGTACATGTGGATGAGTGTTTGGATAATACACAAGTCAAGAAGAAGCCTAAGCTGAGGATTGGGAATTAAGCTCAGTTAAGTAGGATGAAATCTCAGTTGGATGGGATGAAAGCTCAACTTGATGGGATAATCCTTATTCATGATTCAAGAAAAGACTCATTAGCATATGCTGGGGGAGAATGGATAATTGGTGTGTTGAGGATAGTTTAGTAGGAGAAGAGGGTAGGGCTATTGTAGAGGATACTAAAATGAATCACAATATCTATGGAGGTGGTCAAGAGTACCTTGTTCCTTTTCCTTTTGTTGGGGAGGGGGAGTTGGGTCATTGGATCAATTTTATTGTTATAATGAAGGAGAAAACCAGTAGCAAACAGGGTGATGGATGTCATGGGAGAAGGTTTATGCAGTGGCGTGGATTAAAGATTATGGATAACAGGTGGGTGGTGGGGAAGATAGAGTCTGACCTAATAGATGATGGATCTATATTATTTACCTTGATGCCTATAAATATGTTTTCACCAAGGTACTTGCCCATAGCACCATAAAGTGGTTTTCACTGATGGACGAATTGATTTTTACTTTTTTTTTTTGTGATTTTTGATTTTTTTGTATTTTTTTGAAAGACAATTGGCAAACTTTTGAGGACTAGGCATAAAATCTCTTTAAGTGCATGATGTTCATAGGCTCATCCAAGGGATCTCCTTCGGGAGTAGCTAGTTGATATTCCCTTGATCCATATTTTGCTGTGATCACATAAGGTCCAAGCCAATTAGGCTCAAAATTGCCTTTCTTTTCTCTTTTTGAAGATTTTTCTGATTTTCCATAAGGACAAGATCACCAAATTTAAATTCCCAGGTTCTCACTTTCTTGTTTTAGCTCAAACATAAGTGATTTTGATATACCTAGAGATGACTTAAGGCCTTGAGGAGCCTTTCATCCAGCTCTTACAGCTTGGAAACTTTATATTCCTCATCAGGGAGGGATCTCGATCTCAAGAGGGAGGACAACTTCAGAGCCAAAGACAAGGGAATATGGATTGGCACTTATGGGCATGCGGAAGGAGGTGCGGTAAGCCCACAAAGAAGGATGAAGTTGGAGGTTGTTGGCATATGATGAAGTGGTGACAAAGTATGTTGTCATTGATGTGAATATGTTCTCAAGCAGGTACATTGGTATGCACCAGTATGAAGATTGGAAGTGGTACAAGTCAACCGGTATGAAGAGATGTAGTGAATCGGTATCAGGGTTTCACTAAGTGTGACTATCGGTTGTTAGTCTTAGCTCTAGGGTTTCTTGTTTGGAAATCTAGCTTGTGCGATGCAACTGATGATCTTATATGATGAGTTAGCTAAGAAATAAGGATGAGATCAAGATGCCATGTTAATTTTGTGCACATGAAGGATTTCCTTGAGGATCTTGCATATGAAGATCGATTGCATTAAATGTCTAACTCAGGAATAAACATTCTTCTTAGCGGTATGAGAAGAAAGCATGATGGGTTACAGATTTCTATGTGTTGTGAAGATTGGATGATGCAAAATGACTTGTGATATGTTTGAGATTGTTTCATTCTATGTAAAGTGTTTGGACAGTCAGGATTGGACTGCTTGTAATTGTAAACATAAAATACTTAGGGTTTAGGGCTCCTGTTACCAACCTAATACTTGTCTATAAGGTCGATGAGTTTTAATATTATTTTTTGGTTGGAAAAAGTTGTGTGTGTATCCGAGTGATGAGATACTTGCCAGACCAGTGAGTGAAAACTACAAAGTGTGATTGTAGAGTAGAGGAACTGAAAAGGATCCACCTTAGCATATATTGTTGTTATCAGATCAGAGTTTTACCTATTGTCTTCTAACCATTTAAACAGAAGGAAAATCCCTTTGTAGGGTAGCTTTAATAGGCTTACAGTAAATCCTCTAACCAAGTGACTCAAGTTCATTGAGTTCTTTAAATCCTCTAGAGAGGCAACCTTTAACAGGGTTTCAACCTTTAACAGGGTATATAGCCATCCCTTAATTGGGTGATCTTTAACAGGATCAGTTCCTAGCAGAACCTTATTGTAAAGTCTTTAACTGGACTAGGCTCCTAACAGAGCAAGCTTCAAAAGAGTTTAAAACAAGCTTGTGGGTATTCATCCCCATCGTGGTTTTTCCCATTTGGGTTTCCACGTGAAAAATTTGTGTATCATGAGTTGTGCATTTTTCATGTGATGATTAAGTATTCTTTATTTAGGTGATTATGCATGCAGAGCTAATGGTTATGATATTACTGATATGCCACATGCATATGTTTATGGGTGAAGTAGTTATCAAGTATTGAATGATATTTGAAGTATTAAGTTTTACCGGTTTAAGTTGTTCGGAGTCTTACTGTGTTTAACTAGTATTGCCATGGTTAAGTTTAGTAATGAAAACAACTGGTTAGCAGTGTTTTAACTTGATAAGTTGTGGAGAATTTTTTGTATATACTGATTCACTCCCCACCTCTCAGTACCAGCTAGGGTATTTATTGTTCATCATTATTCATCAATTGGTATCAGAGCTACTCCAGGTTCTCGGTGACATAAGCTTAACCGCTTGAGATAAAAAATCTTGCCTTAATGATGAAGAGGGAAGGTCCTAAGTTCAATAGAGATAACTTCAAAATATGGAAGGATAGAATGATGATCTATATCAAGAGTTTGGGTGCTCAACACTGGAGCTATGTTGAGAATGTCTATGTAATCCCCACTGACACTCTAACTGATGATCAGAAAAGAGAGATTCAAGAAAATGGGCAAGTCATGGAAGCCCTTATTAGCAGTTTATCTGATATTGGGTTCATTGATGTACAAGATAAGGACACTCTTAAGGATGTATGGGACATAGTGGAAACTATTTATGGCAGTGATGAGCATGTCAAGCAAGCTAAGGAAGAGAGCCTTAGAGGAAAATTTGAAGACATGAGGATGGTTGAAGGTGAAACCATTCAGCAATATGGCATAAGGATCAAGACTGTGGTTGGAGATATCAAGAGCACTAGTGGACCAATTGAAGATGCCACCATTGTCAATAAATTTTTGAGATCAATGTTACCAATCTATGCAATCAGAGTTTCTGCTATTTAGGAGCTAAGTTCTATTGACAAAACCAAGGTATCCTTAGACTCTATCATTGCAAAGTTGACTACATATGAGTTGAATAGCTATGATGGTAGTGTTCAGAAAACTGAGTAAGCCTTTAGAGTGTCTGCTGTATCAACCAGAATGGGAAAAGAAGTAAGTACCAGTTATGAATCCAAGCAATGCAGAGATATGGATGATGAAGAGATTATGATGGATTTTGAAGCTCTTCTTGCTAAGAGACTTCCAAAAGGCACTGGAAAATACAGAGGTAAGCTTCCTTTAAAATCTTTTTCCTGCAATAAGATAGGACATATAGCTATTAACTATCCTAACAATGACAATAAGGATAAACTAGAGAGGTTTAGAAAGTATAAAGGAGGAAATAGAAGAAATTGTCTTGTTGCAGTGGATGAAGGTGTTACTGATGAAGAGAATGAGGACATAGTGTTTGTAGCTATAAAGGAAGAAGTATTTGACAAGAAAGCACTTGTCTCTTGCATTGACAACTCTAATGATTGGATTATTCATAGTGGTTGTTCTCACCACATGACTAGTGACTGGGGAAATTTTCTATCTTTAGAAGAATATGATGGAGGTGTTGTTAGATTTGGAAACAATGCACCATGCTTGGTAAAAGGAAAAGGATCCATCTCATTGAATGGAAAGAGCAGTGTGGATGATGTCTTCTAGGTAGAATGTCTTAAGCATAACCTGTTGAGTGTTGCTCAGCTAAATGATAAAGGACTCATTTTGGAGTTCAAAGGTGGAGTCTGCAGTATAATTGGAAAGTGGTGAATGTATTGCCACTGGTAAGCAGACCATAGGTAATTTGTTTCAGCTGAATGCCAAGATTAGTCGGTGTCTGATGGCAAAGTTTGATGATAGTTGGATGTGGCATAGGAGACTTTGTCATATGAACTTTGATAATATTGTAAAGGCTAGTAAGATCAAGGCAATAAGAGGATTGCCTTTGCTAAACAAACCAGAGAATTATTTATGTAGAGAATGTCAACTTGGGAAGATGTCTTCCTCAACTTTCAAAGGTAAGTCTTTTTCAGCAAAGAACTTACTTGGTCTTGTGCATACCGATTTGTGTGGTCGAATGAAAACTAAAAGTATTTAGGGAGATCAGTATTTCATGATTCTTGTCGATGACTACTCAAGAATGATGTGGGTCACATTCTTTAAAGACAAGTTTGAGGCATTTGGAAAGTTCAAAGCCTTTAGAGCATTAGTAGAGAAGGAAAGTGGTCAAAAGATAAAGCATCTTAGAACTGATCAAGGAGGTGAATTCACTTCTAATGAATTCAACAAGTATGGTGTAGAGAATAGTATCAAGAGGTAGTTGTCTACCCCAAGGCCACCACAATAGAATGGCATAGCAAAAATAAATAACAGAGCTGTAGTTGAAGCGGCCAGAACTATGTTGATCCAAGGAAAGGTTGCTCACACTTTTTGGAGAGAAGCGGTGAGCATTGCAGTCTATACTATGAACTGGGTACTCATCAAGAAAGGTAAAGATAAAGCCCCTTATGGGTATTGGACCAAGAAGACTCCCACTGCAAGTTATTTTAAATTATATGGCAGTAAGTGTTACATCAAGAGAGGTGAGCATCTGAGCAAGTTTGATGCTAAATGTGATGAAGGAATATTTCTGGGATATTCCACTAAGAGCAAAGCTCTCAAGTGCTACAATAAGGAAGAAGCTATCCATCTTTTGTTTGATACTCATCATTGACTTGTTTAATGACAAGTTGGGAATCACCAAAGACATGTAATTCTATTATCTTCCATCGGATAGCCAAGAAAAGTCTAGTAATTAGTGCTTCATATTCTACAATATTGTTGGTGCATGCAAAAGCTATCTTGTATGATTTAGGGATGCAATCTCCTTGAGGTGTGACTAACAATATGCCTACCCCCGATCTATTTTGCATGCAAGAACTGTCAAAATACAAATTCCATGTGAAAGACAGAGTGACAGTCATTATGGATTCATCTAAAAATTATGTGAGGATAGGATGATCACCTTGAAGTGGAGCATCTACTAGTTGATCTGCTATCACTTGTCCTTTGATTTCTTTTCTATTTAGATATTCAATGTCAAACTGACTCAGTAACATGACCCATTTATAATTTCTCCCTATGAGAGCAACCTTTGATAAGAGGTACTTGAGAGGGTCAATCTTAGCAATCAGTTTTGTTTTGTTGTTAAGCTTGTAGTGTCAGAATTTTTGTGTGGTGAAGACAAGTGCTAAGCATTCTCTTTCAATAGGGGTATAATTGAGTTCATACCCTACTAATGTGTGACTCATGTAGTATATGGCATGCTCTTTTTCATGATCATTTGCTTGTCCCAATAATACCTCCAGTACCATTGCAATTGTTGATATATACAAAAGGAGTGGTTGTTCTAGAATAGGAGGCATAAGTATGGGAGGTGATGTGAGTTATTCTTTGATTTTATAGAAATTCTTCTGAAATAGACACTCCCATTTGAATTTGGTATCCTTGCATAGTAAGTGCGCAAATGGGTGACATTTATCCATGAGCTATGAAATGAAGTGTCTGATGGATTGGAGCTTTCTTTGGAGGTTGCGTAGTTGTCTGAGGGTCTTCAGGTGAGGAATTTGCATGATAGCTTTCACCTTTGTAGGGTCAACTTCTATGCCTCTATGGGAAACAATGAAACCTAACAGTTTCCTAGATGTAACACCAAAGACAAATTTCTTGGTATTTAGGCGTAGCTTATATTTTTCCAATCTCTCAAAGATCTGCCTTAGGATAGGGATGTCCTCATGTCTTGTCTTGGATTTTTCTAGAAGATCATCCACTTAATCCTCCATTATTTTATGCAAAAGGTCATGAAAGATTGTTGTCATTTCTCATTGATATGTTGCCCCAACATTCTTGAGTCCAAAAGGAATTATTTGATAACAAAAGGTGCCCCATGGTGTTGTGAATTTTGTTTTATGTTGGTCCTCTTTTGTGATCCTGATCTGATTGTACCCAAAAAATCTATCCATAAGTGATAGCATTTCATGTCTCACTGTGAGATCTACGATCATGTCTATGTTGGGGAGTGGGAAGTCATCCTTAGGGCATGCTTTATTCAAATCTCAAAAATCTTTGCAAATGCGGATGCCCCCAGTAGCTTTTCCGATAAGGAAAATGTTAGACACCCACTCAGGATAATCTATTGGTTTTATGAATCCAGCATCCAACATCTTCTAAAGTTCTTCTTTAAGAAGGAGTGCAATGTGTGGATGCATCTAACATAATTTCTGCTTTAGAGGTTTACCATCTAGACAAACAACAAGATTATGGACTACTAAGTTAGGGTCAAGACCTGGTATGTCAGCATATGACCAGGCAAAGTTGATCTTTGTTTCTGAGAGGAAATTGATGAAGTTTTGTTTTTCCAGATCCGACAAGGACTTAGCAATGAGCACATTCTTTGGGATGTCTTCAGTGCCCATATTGATAGTATTCATTTCTTCTATCCGTGAAGTTGACCTCTCGTGTTGTGGGGAAACAATGGTAGGGAGGTCAAGTCCCTCATCCTCAAGCACCTGACCTAGGTTTTCACTTAAATATACACCCTTCATTTTTACTTTTTCCTCATCCAAAGGCACCTCGAGGAGGTCTTCACCTAAGGAATCATTATTTTTCTTTTTATTATCTTTTTTGCAACTAAGGGAATTGACTTGACTACCAAATATTCATTCTCATGTAGTTGGATCCCATGAACTTTGTTGTAGTCTTCTAAATTGTGCATAATCGGGAGAGTCATGAGATAATTATCATCGATACATATGTCCAAAGCAGGTTTGTCTTGTTGGTCCCAGTCTAGAAGCTCAGGGTGAATAATTTGTAACTCATGCGGAGTGGAAGGGATTATAGGAGTGATTGTGTTGATATGGGTGTCAAAGAAGATATCATCTTCATATTCAAAAGGCATTTAATGAAATTCATCTTCATCAGAGTCTTCAACATCCAAGGAGGGACTTGAAGGGGTACCAGTGATAGTGATCTTAGGTACTAGAATGTAACCCAAGCCCATGTTATACTTATATGGGATGGGATTTATTGGTGCTTTGATTCCTTTTTCTTCCAGTCCTAGGCCATGTCCTTTATAACCCATCTTATTCACCATGGCTAATGCATTTGGATACATTTCCTTGGGTATCTTTGCTAGTTCTTCATCCTCTTCATGATACAGCCAATAGGAAATATCTACCTCACGACTCTCTTCATCAAGTGGGCCAAATTGCTTGAAGGTGGTGTCTTTGCATTGTATTGTGGGTTTTTGATCTTTTTTAATTTCGTTAGGCTTGCCAAATTACTTAAGATACAAGGGGAGATTACCTATTAATAAGACATCCTCAAGTTTGTATTCTCCATAGCCATCATCTATGATCTTGACCTTAGGTTCTATTTAGGATGAAGTAGAGGAAACTTTAGATGTGTTAGATGGAGGAGGTTGAGTGGGTCTGTTCAATGGGTAGTGGTATGGATGCTTCCCCTCTAAGAGTTTGCAATATTGGAAGGGTTATGGATCACATCTGATAGTTATTTCTCTGCCATTGAAGGAAAATTTAAGACATTGGTGGTAAGTGGAGGGAAAGGATTGAAGGGAATGAATCCACAGTCGATCGATGAAAATGTTATAAGGGAGATCAAGATCTAATAATTGGTAAGGGGTCTCAACTGTAACAAGGCCCACATGAAGAGGTAAAGTGTTCATGCCTTTGGAAACCCTTGTTGCATCATTATAGGCTTTGATTGTGATTCATCTTGAAGTATCAACCAGGTCCTTAGAAAGTCCCAATTGCTTTATTAACTTATATGTATAGAGATTGAGTCCAAATCCACCGTCTATCAATATGTTTTTAACCTTGTGTTTTTGGATAAGAGCTTCAATGTGCAATGATTTATTATGATCATCATCGGAGGGAGAATCATTGGAGGTGAAAACAAAGTGTTGCTGGGAAACTTGATTTCCAATGAGGGATTGGAACTAGGCAACATTAATGTTGTCGGGGACATGTGATTCAAAGAGGGCTTGTTCCAAAATCTCCTTGTGGACAGGGGAGGTCTTGAGGATATCTAGAACACAAATCTGTGTGGGGGTCTTCCTAAGATGATCAAGGAGGTCATATCGATGGGTGGATGACATGGGGGAAGGATTCGGTGGGGGAGGATCTCCTTGGATAATTACTCTTCCATAATGAGTGGTTACATTACAGTCACTCTGAGGATGGGGTAGGGAAGGTGCGACACCTTGAATGACTATTTTAGTAGGGTTGGGTCTTCTTGCTAGTTGTAGGGGAGGAGGACCACCTTAGACAGTGACCCTAGGTCTATTTTGGGAAGAGGGGGGGTTAGCTCCCTGGATAGTGATGACGTTAACATGGTTATCTACATGCCCTTTATGACCCACCAAGGAGTCAAAGAAAGATATATAATTGGGGTAATCATAGTTCACAACATTAGATGATGAGGACTTGCCTTTGTCATGCTTCGGGAAGTGTTCCTAGTACATCTTGAGTTTATCGTTATTTTTACCATGTTTTATTGTTTCTACCTCAATATCACCCTTATGAATGAGATATTGAATATAGTTTTTCAGTTTCATATACTTTTGTGTATCATGTCCATTGATATGGTGATATTCAAAGTACTCATTCTCATTATACCATCTAGGTTAGGGTTGGTTAGGATTAAACGGGCGAGTTATCAGAAAGGCAACCACACTAGCCTGGACAGGCTTTTGAAACACAACCTCAATGGGCTCATCAAGAGGAGTATGCTCCCTTGGAGCCTGATTGTTAGATTGGGGTGGTTGGCCCTAGACTAAGACATTGTTGGGGGGCCTTTGAGATTGATTTTGATTTCTTTGCTAAGTGTTGAATTGATGATAGTGGTGGTGGATTTTGGAGGAGTGGCCATGGTTTGGACCCGCTTTGCGTCAATGACACCATCGTTGACTATGTTCTTCTTTTTAGACCAAAATGTTGGTTTATCATTTTGATAAGAGCAAGTATTCTGATTTGATTTTTGATAATGCTCTAGAGTGGCATCCTCTAATAAGACACATTCAAGAGCTAATCCCTTGTCAGTCAACTTTTGGAAAGACTATATACTGAGATGTCAAGGGTTTCGATGGTTTGGGTACTTGGTTATTTTGAAATAATTCAATTTGATGTGCCTCTGGCATATTCCCCTTGAATTTCTTGAAAAGGTGTTGCCACTTCTGCAAGAAGTTAGCGAAGGTTTCTTTAGGCCTCTGTTTTGTGTTACAAAGGTCCATCATAGAAACATCATTGACGATGTTGTAGGCATAGTGGGCCATGAACTTTTCTGGTAACTCTGTAAAGGAGGTGATAGAACCTCTAGGTAGCAACGAGAACCATGGAAGAGTGTCTCATGTGAGACTCTTAGGGAAGAGTCTATGAAGATATAAATCACTATAAGAGACTTCTTGGCATAGGATGTGAAACTCACAGACATGGTCCTGGGGGTCCCCTTGACCCTCATACTTTGTGAACTTAGGCATCTCAAACCCTGGCAGGTAAGGTGCAACTTATATTGAAGGATCATAAGGCCAAGGACAAAATTCCTCAAATGAATTCAAATCAAGGAAATCTATGCAAATGTGGATGCCTCCAGTAGCTTTTCCAATAGGGACAATGTTGGACACCCACTCAGGATAATATATTGGCTTTATAAATCAAGCATCCAACATCTTCTGAAGTTATTCTTTAACAAGTAGTCCAATGTGTAGATGCATCTTGCATAATTTATTCTTTACATGTTTAGCATCTACACGGACAACAAGATTGTTGACTACTAAGTCAGGATCAAGACCTGGCATGTCAACATATGACCAAGTAAAGTTGATCTTTGTTTCTTAGAGGAAATTGATGAAATTTTATTTTTCTTGATCTGACATGGACTTAGCAATGGGCACATTATTTGGGGTGTATTTGTTGGCTATTTGGAGGAATTGATTATGTGTTGCATTGATGTTTTGTCATTGATGCCAACACTAGTTGTTTGGATGCTTTATCGACACCCTTCTCGTCCCAATAGGTTGAGTGGTTTCTGGTTGGTTTGGATCTGGCATGATTCGGTTGGCTCCAGTATGATTTGGTTATGGAATTGGCTTATTCATGATTCTGATGCTCATATTCATTAAGTTGGTTTTGGTCTGGTGATCAGATGCTATATTGTTTGCTTAGAAGCTTGACTTCTAGTTCTGGTGAGGGTTTCACCCATCACAGCTTTTGATGAATTGCATAAGTTGTGTCGGTGTAGCTTCTGGTGGAGTTTTAGGATGCTGATGGTGATCATGTTTGAGACTTGGTGGATGGAGATCATTTCTTTAGCATGTGGACCAACATTGGGTCCCAATTGATCTAGGTTATGGACCAACTTTAATGTAACATGTGGATTGGACCTCTTAATGTGTTTCTAGGATGTCTTATGTGTTGGATATTATTTGATTGGTCTAAGGCCAACATGGTTTGTAATTATGTAAATGGTTTATTGCCTATTGGCCGACCTAATTGTTTATGGTCGAGGGTTTGTATATATAGATGTAAGATCTCATTGTAGATCATCATGGTATGGGAGATGGTTATGGTCAAGGGATGTAATGTTCGAATAATGTAATATCATTCAGGCAAAGAATTTGGTCGATCATTGGAGATCGAATTGGGTTTATGTAAGAGGATTTAGTCCTCCAGTATTGAGCTTAACCAGAATTGTACTCAGGCATAGGAGATGCTATCTTTTGTAGCTCAACACTTCTCTGGATTGTAGTCTAGATTTCTATGTAGTCAGTGAGACTCCTTTTGTGATGAGCAGTGCACTCTAGGTTGTTGGCCTTCCTACAAGTTTAGACCCCTAAATTGTAATTCACATACTTGCTGCATAAGTATTATCTGCCTGTGGGTAGGCTTCCCACCATGGTTTTTCCCTTTATTGGGTTTTTCACGTATAAATCTTTGTGTCATGTGGATGGTATTTATTCTATGATTATTTTTTATGCTTAATTGGTTTAACTGCTATTCCAGTATTAATGTTTTGGGTTTTGGTATTAAAGTTTTAATTGCTTAAGGTTCTTGTAATCTGTGACAACTGATTCACCCCCCCTCTCAGCTATGTTTTGGTTATTTGAACTATCTAACAATTGGTATTAGAGATTTGGTCCTCTCTACAGAAAGCCTAACCGCTTAAGGAAGATCCTATGTAAAGTAATAGTTCAAGTTCATCTAGTTCATGTGGAGCTATCTTTTCGAGAGATACTCCTAGGCTTGATGGAACAAATTACACAGTATGAAAGATTCAGATGGAGACTCATCTGAGATGTCTTGGCAAGGAGATTTGGTAGATCACACAAAATAGTGTCACACCTTATAATGCAGCATCTGGCAATCCTCCTTTGGCAAACATGGATAAGGAGCTTGAGAATGATTGCAGATCAAGATAATCCCTCTTGTGTGCACAATCTGATCAACAATATGGGATTGACTGACAAATCATTTGGAAATGCTATATGGGATAAGTTGGAGACTCTTAATGAAGGTGACCCTATAGTGAAGATTGCTAAATTTGATGGTTACCATGTGATATATAAAAACCTAAAGATGGAAGAAGATGAAAGGATTACTGCATTCATGGAAAGGGTAATTGAAATTGTTATGGGAATTCAATGTTGTGGTGGAACTCTGAGTGAAGATGAAATTGTTTCTAAAGATCTGAGAGCCCTACTAGTGGCTTACAAAGTGAAGGCTACTGCTTTAATGAGTTGAGAACAATGGCTAATACATCCATGAATAGAGATACCTTGGTTGGGAAACTATATGCTTTTGAGCTTGAAGAATTTGGACCTTCTGGAGCTGTGAAGACTAAACCTATTTTTCATGCATCTGCATCTATGATTGGTAAGAAAGATTGGAAAGAATTATAGGAAAAGGAATTGGAAGATATGAAGAGAGAAGATGATGAGTTTGAGCAACTTGAAGCACTATTTTCTAAGAGTACCTAAAGGACTGGTAGAAAGTAAGTATGAAGGAAAAACACATTTTAAATGTTTTTCATATAATAAGATTGGTCATTTTGCATCTAGATGTTCTGAAAGGAATTCAATATCTGAATAAAGAGTTAAAATATCTTTTAAGCCTAACCCTGGATATCAAAACAAGTATAAGTACAGGAAAAATAAAGACAAATCATGCTACATAGCGGATGAGGAAGGCATTGTTGATTCTTATGATGATGTTGGCATATGTGTAGAGTTTGATGACATGATGGGATTGTATGTTGTCATTGATGTCAATATGCTGAAGTATGAATTGGTATATTGAAGTAAGAAAACCGGCAAGTGAACCAATGTGATAGTATGAACCGGTATATGGAAAGTTTGTATCAAGGTTTCTGGTTGATGCATTCTAAGTCTATGTGATTCGATCGATGACATCCTATGATGAGTTAGCATTGAAATGAAGATTAGATCGCGTTTCCATGCCAGCATTATGAGCGTGAAGAATCTCCTTGAGGATATTGCATGAAGAGGATTGATTCTATCTACCTCAAGAATGTGCAAAATCCTAGTAAACGGTGGAGAGAGCATGATGGGTTATCAGCTTCTAGAAGCGGTGAAGAATGGATGATGGAGAACATCTTGAGATTTGTTCAAGATTGTTTTACCCTATGTAGTGTGATTAAATAGTTAGGATTGGACCGACTGTATTGTTAACCTAGATGCTTAGGGTTTTAGGTTTTGGCTACCGACCTAATTGTTGTCTATAAGGTCGATGATGATTTTTATTTGAAGTTGTTGGCAAATGATTGTATGTAAGGTGATTCTTGCTAGACCAGAGAAGTGAGTAGATACTTGCAGAGTGTAATTGTAGATATAAAGGAACTGAAGTGGATCTTCCTTGGAATTAAGTGTTGTTATCAGATCAGTGTATTACCTGTTGACTTCTAACCATTTCAGTAGATGGAAAATCCCTTTACCGGGTAGCTTTAACAGGCTTTTTGTAAATCTTTTAACAGGGTGACTCAAAATCACCGAGTTCTTCAAATCCTCTTGCGAGGTAACCTTTAACATAGTTTTAACCTTTAACCGGGTATTTAGCCATCCCTTAACCTGGTGATCCCTAACAAGATTGGTTCCTAGCAGAACTTGTTGAAAAGTCTTTAACTAGACTAGGCTCCTAATAGAGAAAACTTTAGAAGAGTTCAAGAACAACTTGTGGGTATTCATCCCCACTGTGGTTTTTCCCAATTGGGTTTCCACATAAAAAATCAATGTGTTATGTGTGAT
The DNA here is from genome assembly GCF_030272615.1 of Cryptomeria japonica. Lineage (NCBI taxonomy): Eukaryota > Viridiplantae > Streptophyta > Pinopsida > Cupressales > Cupressaceae > Cryptomeria > Cryptomeria japonica. Next base: position 521,041,649 of record NC_081412.1, on the reverse strand, counting down.
GCTTTTTCATGTGATGTTTTAGTGTTTTCTGTTAAGCAATAATGCAAGTTGATCTGATGGTCATTGTCTTTTTGACATATTACTTGCTTAAGCATATGGGTGAAGTCTAGATGAGATATTAGGTTTTGAGATGATCTAGATGTTACCGGTTTATGTCTTTTATAGTCATACTGTGTTTTACTGGTCGTGCCTTGATTTAGATTGGTGATATTATTTACCAGTTAGTGCAGTCTTTGCAGTTTAAGTTGTTGAAGAAGTTTTTGTCCATACTGATTCAGCCCCCCCCCCTCTCAGTATCTACTGGGTATTTACTGTTCATCATTATTCATCAATTGGTATTAGAGTGTCCTCCAGGTCCTTTGTGTTATAATCTTAACAACTTGAGGAAAAGATCCTATTCTAATGATGAAGAGAGAAGGTCCTAAGTTCAACGGAGATAACTTTAAGATATGGAAAGATAGAGTGAAGATCTACATTAAAAGCATGGGTGCTCAACACTGGAACTATGTTGAGAATACTTATGTTGTCCCTACTGGTACTCTCACTAACGATCAGAGAAGATAAATGTTGGCATTTGGCATTATAATAGATAAGGAGAGATTGTTGGCATTTCAATAAGGATATTGAGAAGGTTGTTGATGATTATGGATATAACTGATTAAAGATGTTTACTGTCTTAATATTATTATTTTGTCATTGATGTCAAGAAATTGATTTTCTAACTTAGTATGATGTTGCCATATCTTGAGAAGTATGATTTGATGAGTATAAAGATGTCGGTAAAAGACACAGAAAGAATATGATGAATAAGGGGAGAAATAAGTTATTCAATGGGCAACTATTACCGAGTTAGACAATGATGAGATCATGATGTTTAGATTGTTTTGATATCATACATATGTTATTGATTGTAAGGTTAATACTATACTATGTTACCAAGCAAAGAACCTAGTCGGTAAACCCTAAGGTTATCGCTATCAGTTATTGAAGGCAGAATGTCTACCGAGTAAAGTTTAGTATTTATCGAGTTGCAACTGAGTAATAACATAATGCATTCAATGAATAAAAGTATTATTTAATGAAGGAAGCTGATGAACTGGCTATGATTAAATGATTGGTATGTCATGAATGAAGTTTCTTAAAGAATCTATGGCAAAGGAAAATAGACAAGAAGATCTATAGCTCAGATTGAACTGCAATACCCTAGCACAAGTTCCAAGAAATGTATGCAAGTTCCAAGGCGGGGTAAAACATTTTTAACATCGAAGGATACATTGAACCTGGTCAAGTTTGAAGATCTAATGGCTATGATTGATCATGGGAAATGTGATCAAGGAGATGAAGCGGTTAGCTATTGTTTGTAAATAAGGAACTGTTGATAAACAATGTATGCAGGCAAGTGTATGCACAAGGATGCTACATAGTGATTACCGAGCATTGAAGCTTGAAGACCCATTTGAATAACAGAGTATAGAGCCCATCAAATGGAAAAGATTAGTCCTATTGTATTGAGAAAATAAGAATCTACTTTAGTATTTTAGATGTGAAGTTGTAGATAGATTTTTATTACTGTTATTTTGTAAAGTGACAGAAAATCTCTTAACCCAGTGGACTTAACAGTCTTATTTGTAAAACCCTCTAGCAAGGTGACATTCTGATTGAGCATTTGAAATCCTTTAACAAGGTCAACTCTAACAAGGTGAAGATCCTAACAGATCTGAGGGAAATCCCTTAATCAGGTCACATCTAGCAATGTGTTTGTAATCTTTAACAAGATTTGCTTTTAACCGAGCATACTCTAGAAGAGTATATTTCTTAGTGGGTCCGAAATCCCACAGTGGTTTTTCCCTATTTGGGTTTCCATGTTAAATCTGGTTTTATGAGTGTTATGATGTTTATATGCTTTTGAGTTTGCATGTTTAGCAGTTTTGGTTATATTACTGAAGTATATGTTACCGAGGTTGAATCTGATGTTTTTATGGAAGATTAAGTTTGTATGATTCACCCTCCCCCTCTCTCATCCTATTAGCTTGGCATATGTACTTGCATTAAGTATCAGAACTATCAATTGGTATCAAAGCTTTGGACTCTGGAAGAAAATTTTTAAAGGTACTTGAGGCAAGATCCAAAGATGTATAAGAGGGATGCACCAAAGCTAAATAAGTCAAGTTTCTCTACATGGCAGAAAAGGATGAAGCTACACCTATCAGGAGTTGGAGAATATGCTGTATATTATTTGGAGAATGATTTCATCACAGTGAGAATCTATCCATTAACAATGGAAAAGATAAAGGCAAAGCAAAAACATATTCCAGCAATGATTGAAATAACATCTACATTGACCGATTCAGAGTTTAATGATCTAGAAGGCTGCAATGATGCAAAGGCAATGTGGGACAAGCTCATATTTGTGTATGGTGGAGATGTGTTGGGACTGATTAAAATTGAGTCAAGTTTAGAGGCCCAATCCAAAAATTTGCTTTGCATACCTGAATAAGTCAGTTTGAATGGCCTAGTTAGAGAGGGGATAAATGGAGCCAGTTGATTTTTAGAGGGTAAGGCTCAGGATTCATGTCCCATGCCTTTCATTTGGCCTATTTAGTGTGTTTCAACTTTCAAAATTCAGTTTGGATAGGTTTATCAAGTACCCATTTCGAGGGGTGAGCTGAAAGTGCATTCTAGGCACAAGTGCAAATTTTATTGAGTAGCCTACTTTGAGCGATTACATCTTTTTCCCTATTGATCGTCATGAAAAAATTCAAAGTGGATTCAATTTTATGCATAAATGTGAGTCAACATGCAAAATTTCAAGTCCTTATGAATCCGTTTGCTCAGTTTTCAAAGCTCAATCCGTTTGTAGTTTGTGATGTTTGCACAAGTGTAAAAATGTCTCGGTGAGCGTCATGTCAGAATGTTTGTTCCGGGATAATGTTGGTATAAATGGTGAGCTAAATTTCAAATTTCAAGGCTCTACCAATCCGTTTGATCAGTTTTCAAAAGAGCTCATTTTGCCATCAAATTCAGTTATCCGCAATTCTAGTGTTATATCAGTTAATGTAGCCATTTTGGTGAGCGCGCTGTTTGCATCCTACCAATCCAATGATTGAAATGAGAATTCAAAGATTTAATATGTACTTAAAGATACCTATGTTCCAAATTTGAGAGCCTACCGAGGTCGTTTGATATTTTTGAGAAAGGCATCATGTGTTGCCAGAACATTGATTTCATCAGGTCCGTAGTGTCGACAAAGCCAATTGGCCATTTTTGGAAATTAATATCTCTTTGCTTGGGACTCATCTTGAGAAATTGTTTGGTAGATGTCATCCTTGTATATCAAAGTACACGCCTGTCAGATGGCGAGCTCCAGAAAGGTGTTTTGATAGGTTTGAAAATTACGTCTTCGCGATTAAATGTGAAAATTGTGGCGTAATTGCCTGAAGGTTGTAAAATGCAGATTAATGATCCAAAAATGATGCCGATCATTTCTAGAGGTGTGTTTGAGGTCCGTGAAGCATTCTAGGGGTTAGTTGCATGAAAACAAAAAAAATTTTAGTCAGACCCACTTTGGGGCCCAACCTGGCTCATGCTTATGCACTAATTTTTGTGGCGAATTGTTCTTATTTCGTGGCATGCCAAAGTTGAATTGGGAGTAGACAACAATAAGGTTTTAAAGCAATGCAAATGGTCAGTGTTTAATGTCATGAAATAAGTCTTCAGGCAGATGCAAATGACAACTGGCAAGAGCAGACCAAATGCAATGCTTAGTTACAAATCAGTTTCCTCTCTCCACGTGGAACTATCACTAAAATGTATTGGCTGGGCGTGGAAGGTTGAAGAAGGTGTTGAAGACAAGAAAAACTCCAATGGTAAATGATTTTGGTGGCAAGCTCCCCACGTGAAGCTATAGCAAATTAAGAAACTCTTAAGCAATTGCATTTTGGCAAATGAATGCCAATTAAAACCAATATCCTTCATGTGCCCCCCAATGTTCTTCCCAACAGTTTACATGATATGCAAAGAGGCTACAAAGACAAATTAATGCCAACATGGAGTGGAATTTGGGGCTGCAAAGAAGGTTTGGACAAAGCAAAGTTCACGAGAGCATGTTGAAAAGATAATAAAACTCCAGCCAATGCTTCGGTAGCTCCTTCTTGCAAATGTCACGTGGCATGTAGAACTTAAAATATTTAGCAAAGGCACATTGGTAGGTGTAATTCAAAACCCACAATCTCTACCAGTCTTCCCTCTTTTGCATAGGATGGTGAAGCTCTCTTGTGTGGATCCTTTACATGCCATTGGAGAAGGCGTTCAAACCTAAGAGTATATAAAACTTCAGTGAATAGCAGCAATCCTTCCAGGCAGCATGGCTATTGGGAAGCACATTAGAAGTCTTTAAAACCAATGCAAACATTAAAAGGGCCTCCCACTTCTCTCCGTGTGGTTGTTGAAAAGCTAAAGAAATTTTTAAACAAATGTAATTGGCAGCTAATTCATTCCTCCTGTGCAGCGATTGAAAGGTTTAACAGCAGCTTGTGTGGTGGTCTTCAAACTCCACACTATCATCTTCTCCCTCACATGATGCCTCTAGTAAAGCATTGAAAACTCACAGCCAATGCAAATTCTCTTCCTCGCTGTGTGGTCAAGGTGCTGAAAGGTATATAAAACGTGGCAAATGCAATTGGTAGGTGTGCAGCTATTATCTCCTCCCTCTCTAACTGTAGCAAGGTGAATAGACCACAAAAAATCACCATTAAAGCTCAGGCAAAGCTCCAAAATATAGTCCCAGGCTTAATGTTTTAATCCCACATTCGTTGGGAAGTGATGTTTTTTAATGTTTATAAGTAAAAACAAACACATCTATAATGTCAAAGCCATCTGGGCTTTTGACAGATGGTGCCTATGGGCGCCCAAGGTGGGCCCATGCGTGAGCACGCTTCCTGAGGCGACGGAGGAGGTGAGTCGACGAAGACCAAGTGGACCCCATGCAGGCACACTTCTCGAGGTAGATAGGTGAAATTTTGCAGAGGAAGGTTGGGTTAACGAGGGAGTAGGTTCGAGATGGATCAACGGTGCGTGCTATTTTGCGAAGGGAAGATTCATGTAGTTTAAACCCTGTGAAATAGCGAAAGTGAATGAGAGTCATCCACGTGGCACACAGTTGGTGCATAGGTGGCAGTCCAGTGGCGATGACGTGGTGGCCAAGTGATAGATGAGCAAGCGAACATGTGGTGGTGATGAGGTGTCATCCCAGGTGGCACCCAGTGGACCCCATTAGCCAATCAGAGGCCGTCACGTGGCAAAGCGTCAGAGCACATATGGAGGCAAAAATCAAAATTAAAATGGATAAATGATATAGTTTAAACTATATTAAAATTTAAAATATTTAAATGACTGAGCACAAATGGGAATTAATTCGCCTAGGGTCTAAATGTTGGCCAAAATATAAAGTATTATATATCGCCAGAAAGCTCCCGAAGTGAGGAATCTGATTATGAGGTTAATTTTGACAAATGTGGGATATTTTAGAGGCAGTTTCCATGGGAACAAAATTCAGTTAGAGAGGAGACACTTGGCAATTCAGTTGCAGATTTGATTTGGTTCCCTCTCTCTTTTTATTCCCAATTCTTCTCAGCTGTAAGGGTTCCAGAAATTTGGAAAATGCTCTAGATTTGATGGCTTCCATTTTCTGAAGATCTTGACCCAAGTTTGTAAATGCTTCTGTTTGGTTTCAAGGTATAGAGATTGCAGTGGAGTGTTGTAAATATGGTTTTAATTGCAGGTCTTACTGGTGTCAGGCATGATTAATTTCCCACAAGATTGTCTCTGTGATATTTTTTTTAATTATTATGAATTCAATCCTCAAGGAGGATGAAATTTGTCATCTCAAGGAGATTGTATGATTGTTTGTAGGCATTCTTCAATGAAGAGTTTAAATTCTATAGTCAGTCATAAATAATGAAATATGTATCCAGATTTGATGAATTTGTGAATGAATCAAATACTGCATTAATATAAGGTATTGATGCATGAATATCTTGTTTAAGGAAAACAAACTTGCATCTATGATTCGTATTTGTAGTTTTGTGAGTGACTCTGCTGCCCATTGAACAAGGCACTAGTCTTTGACAGATTTCGGAATGGTCTCAGATATACAGTTTAAAAGATAAATCTATTTCCCTTTATGTTTAGGGGTTAATGTTCTATCCTTCCAAAGCTCTATTTCACCTATTATTTGTATAAGATCCAGCCCATCTGTACATGTTACCTAATTTGGTGAGCTTGTGGAATGGTTTGTCTGCTCATTGTTGATGCAGTCTTATGTTTGTGATTGTTGTATTCAATGCATCAAAAGGGTGTCCCCCCCTAGGTCTAGCAAAACTTGAAGTGCAGGAGGATCATTAGGATCCTATGTTATGTTGTCCCAGCCCTGAAGTGTTTCATTGATTGAGATTGGCTATCTCATAGATAGATTTGCAGGTGTCTTGGGTTATCACTTTTGGTGAACAACAAAAATGGCGACTCTGTTGGGGAGTTCATGGATCCGAATGTTTGATTGATGAGGTCAGAAGTTGAGAGTATCCTTGGTTCTATCAATTTCATATCCAGCCAGTCTGTCCATTGTGTATGCACAGAGTGTGAAAGTGAATTTATGAGTTAGAAAGTGTTCCTTGTTTTGGATCTACAAAATGATATGTGTTTCATATCATATTTTATGAAGGATAACAATGAATGCATGGTTGAAAGTTGTAAGAAGTTCTTTCAGCTGTATGCAAATTTTTCCTAAATTCCTTATTGGGTGGTGACTCTGTGGTTCATACTAGTATTAAGAAGCCTAGAAGAGTGTTGATTGCAACGAGATCAAAGGAGTAACAGAGAATTGAATAAGTGTTGAGTGGCATTCTGCTGTTCAAAATATCCTCTATGCAAGAGGTGGCGTCTCTGATGTAAAAGATAGTGCTAAAGTGTGAAGTAAATCTCCAGATCTACAAGTCTTACAGCTGCAAATCTCCAGGTATTTTTTAGAGGTTTCAAATGCAAGAGATCTCTTCTAAAAGTTTGAATGTGTAATGTCATTTTCCCATTTAGTGAACAACACTAGTTTAGAGGGAAAGAGAAGATCTCAAAATTGATTTGCATATCTATGCTGCTAAAATATTCAGTGTATGTTATCCTCCATAGTATGCAAATGTGGAAGAACTTTATGTCAAGCAGTGTTATGAATAGATCAGTATAAGGATACATGCTTGAAGTTTTCTATCCAAGATTTTATAATCATTTGTGGAAGTAAGAAAAATGAATAGTGAAGTTTTTCAATCTTGTGTATTTCCACATAGAGCCATGCCTAGTAAACCAGAACAACCATATAATAGGAGAAGTTTCATCATGAACCATTATGCTGCTCTAAATTTCAGAGATATTCCGGGTTACCCAAATCCCATACCCACAGAAATTAGAAAGTATTTGCCAATTTTCAGTGGGAAGAAATCAGAATCAGCATGTCAACATGTTAAAAGATTTTCAGATTTGATAGGAGTTTGAAATTTGCCAAGAAGATGTATGCATGAAATTGTTTATTCAGTCATTGAAAGAGGATGCAAGAGATTGGTTCTCTTTTTTACCAGTGAATTCTATTACCTCATGGGAAGAATTGATTTCAGATTTCATGGATCAATTCGATGAGAAGGTGAGTGATTCTGACTTACTGAAAGAGTTCACTTATATACAAATTAGGGAAGATGAATTTGTACCCACATTTAACATCAAATTTTCACAAGCTTTGTCCAAAATTTCTAGAAAGTATAAACTCGATGATAAAGTATGTTTGGATGTTTACATGAGTGCATTTGATGAGAAGATGGGTTTCCTATTGAGAAACAAAGAACCCAAAACCTTGTATGAAGCCTTTAACATAGTTAGGGATATGGAAAATAACTTGAAGTTTGGAATCTTGAAGAGATTCATGTCTCCTGTTGTTTCTTGTCAAAGCACCTTCAATGTTAAAATACCATGTGAGTCTCAGCAAATCATTCCATGTCTAGGTGCATCAAGCTCTGCAGTTCCGAATGGTTTTGTTGATGCATGTGTTTCAGAGTTAAATGAGAGTCAAGAACCTTATCCATTAAAGCTAGTTGTCTCTTGCAGTAGTGATGGAATGATTAGTGGGAAGCATTGTGAAAATGTTGATACAGAGACAGATATATACAAGGGATATGTACCATTTGATTTGTATGCCGATTATGCTGATTATGTGACTGCCAATTACCAAGTGAATCATGCATCTCTCCAGGATAATATTAATGAAAATAATGATGGTGATGACCATCAATCTTTACATGCTACTGATGTATTTGATGTTGAAATTCCAAATACAAAGGGATTACTAAGTGTTGTTGTTTGTGCAAGCGAAAATGTGCCATATGATGAAAATCAGAATTGTTTAGTGCAAACAATAGTTGATCCTCACTTAGATATTGATAATCTTAATTGTGTTGAGGATGAAGTAAATCTATTTTTAGATTTCACTTCAGATTTTACTTCTTGTAATCATGATGATGATCTTTCTATTTTGAAAGTTATGCACAAAGCAAACTCATAAAATTATGATGGTATGCGTGATTGCAATGAAGATATAGCACACATGAATGGACAAAATTTTATGGAATCTCAAATGGAACAGCAAAGTGCAATGCAAGTCCAAAAGATTGCAAAACTTAAGAAAGCTCTTGAAGTTGTGGACAAGAAGGTTCAGATATTGGAGAGCTTTCGAGCTGTTGATGAAGACCTTCTGAAATATAGTGAAGAGGATTCTTCAGAAAAGGACTGTGAATTGAATGTGTGTACACTTGATGAACAACATGCTGATCTAATAAATGGTTTTATGACAGAAAATTTTAGTGAACATGCTGAAAACTCATTTGATGAAGTAAATGGCAGTGATGTTCATGATTATTCTTTGGCTGATGACGAGTGTTCTATCGGTGAAGAAGATCAGTTGTGGCAAGATAAGTTCAATTTTCTTGATTTTCAGAATGATGGTCATAGAATAAAATCTCATGAATGTGAAACATGGAACACTGAGGATTGTTCCAGCCAAGTTTCATTTTCTTCTTTGTCTGATGAAGATGATTATGAGGATCGAATGGATGGTGTCTTTAGCAATTTTACTAATGCTTTATTCAATGCTGATATAGATAAGGACCAGCCACTTTAGTGTCATAATGTTCATAAGGGGACTCTTCATTTTGTTTCTAACCCTTTGTATGAAGAGTTAACTGATTAGCTAGATGTTGTAAATGATGAACCAGTCCATAATACTGATGGAAATCCGAACAACAATAGTGTGGGTTGTAAAAAATTATTTCATGATGAAAGTAAGAGGCATGGATTATGTGATGATCATTTTAAACCACAAATGAAAGTGTTTCAGGTGGATATAAGTTTGGATGAAAAAGATTCAGCTGAGGATTTGCTTCAGCCAGAGGTATGCATTCTTTTCCATGAATGGGATGTTGAGAATGCAGAGGTTTTCAGTTTGATAAGGATAGTATGAGGTGTGATCTACATAGTGAAGTATCACATCCGGATTGTAATGTTCATGTTCCTTGTTTGCATCAGCTGGTTAGTAGTGTCCCTCATTCTATTAATTTAAATGGTAATAAGACATGTGTTGATAGGAACTGCAATGTTGAAAAAGAGTGTTTTATTTTTCAAGTTCAGCATGGTGATGTCCTTGCAAATGATAGAGTTGAGTGGGATAGTGAAAGGTATGTTAGCTTGTGGGAATGCCTCTATGGTGATTTGTCTCATGGTTTTACTTGTGTTGAAGTAATGTGTGATTACAAAGTTAAGAATCAGATAAGAGGTAAGCACACTAGCTATTTCAGTAATGAGACAAAAGAGGCAGATTTTAAAAGCTATGCTCATTTTTTATTGGAAGGTGCCTTTGTTTGGATCATGGTATCAAGTGATGAAAATCAGATTTTTGACAAAGGTAAATGCTAAAATTGATTGAGCAGCTTGTATTCAGTTTTAAGCATGTTTGTATCTATTGTATAGTCGCTTTGCTTCAGTTGTGTGGCTCTCAATAAAGTGCCCTGCTATTTGGGTAGGATAAGGAAGCCTTGTTTTTGAAATGAGATGAGAAGAGAAGAATTGAGAGAAGACTGACCCGTCTTTGGGTGATCTGCTTAACCAAAGATATATGGATTCTTATGTTGATCTTGCAATCAACCATCCCCAGTCAGAGCCACTATTGGGACTGATTAAAATTGAGTCAAGTTTAGAGGCCCAATCCAAAAATTTGCTCTGCATACTTGAATAAGTCAGTTTGAATGGCCTAGTTAGAGAGGGGATAAATGGAGCCAGTTGATTTTCAGAGGGTAAGGCTTAGGATTCATGTCCCACACCTTTCATTTGGCCTATTTAGTGTGTTGCAACTTTCAGAATTCAGTTTGGAGAAGTTTATCAAGTACCCATTTCGAGGGGTGAGCTGAAAGTGCATTCTAGGCACAAGTGCAAATTTTATTGAGTAGCCTACTTTGAGCGATTACATCTTTTTCCCTGTTGATCATCATGAAAAAATTCAAAGTGGATTCAATTTTATGAATAAATGTGAGTCAACATGCAAAATTTCAAGTCCTTATGAATCCGTTTGCTCAGTTTTCAAAGCTCAATCCGTTTGTAGTTTGTGATGTTTGCACAAGTGTAAAAACGTCCCAGTGAGCGTCATGTCAGAATGTTTGTTCCGGGATAATGTTGGTATAAATGGTGAGCTACATTTCAAATTTCAAGGCTCTACCAATCCATTTGATCAATTTTCAAAAGAGCTCATTTTGCCATCAAATTCAGTTATCCGCACTTCCAATGTTATATCAGTTAATGTAGCTGTTTTGGTGAGCGCGTCATTTGCATCCTGTCAGTCGGGTGATCAAACTCAAAATTAAAAGATTTAATATGTACTTAAAGGTACCTATGTTCCAAATTTGAGAGCCTACGGAGGTCGTTTGATATTTTTGAGAAAGGCATCATGTGTTGCCAGAACATTGACTTCATCAGGTCCATAGTGTCAACAAAGCCAGTTGGCCGTTTTTGGAAATTAATATCTCTTCGCTCAGGACTCGTCTTGAGAAACTGTTTGGTAGATGTCATCCTTGTATATCAGAGTACATGCCTATCAGATGGCGAGCTCCAGAAAGGTGTTTTGATAGGTTTGAAAATTACGTCTTCGCAATTAAATGCGAAAATTGTGGCGTAATTGCCTGAAGGTTGTAAAATGCGGATTAATGATCCGAAAACGATGCCGATCATTTCCAGAGGTGTGTTTGAGGTCCGTGAAGCATTCTAGGGGTCAGTTGCATGAAAATGAAATTTTTTTTAGTCAGACCCACTTTGGCACCCAACTTGGCTCATGCTTATGCACTAATTTTTGTGGCGAATTGTTCTTATTTCGTGGCATGCCGAAGTTGAATTGGGAGTAGACAATAATAAGGTTTTAAAGCAATGCAAATGGGCAGTGTTTAATGTCATGAAATAAGTCTTCAGGCAGATGCAAATGGCAACCGACAAGAGCAGACAAAATGCAATTCTCAGTTACAAATCAGTTTCCTCTCTCCACGTGGAACCATCACTAAAATGTATTGGCTAGGCGTGGAAGGTTGAAGAAGGTGTTGAAGACAAGAAAAACTCCAATGGTAAATGATTTTGGTGGCAAACTCCCCATGTGAAGCTACAGCAAATTAAGAAACTCTTAAGCAATTGCATTTTGGCAAATGAATGCCAATTAAAACCAATATCCTTCATGTGCCCCCCAACATTCTTCCCAGTAGTTTACATGATATGCAAAGAGGCTATAGAGACAAATTAATGCCAACATGGAGTGGAATTTGGGGCTGCAGAGAAGGTTTGGACAAAGCAAAGTTCACAAGAGCATGTTGAAAAGATAATAAAACTCCAGCCAATGCTTCGGTAGCTCCTTCTTGCAAATGTCACGTGGCATGTAGAACTTAAAATATTCAGCAAATGCACATTGGCAGGTGTAATTCAAAATCCACAATCTCTACCAGTCTTCCCTCTTTTGCACAGGATGGTGAAGCTCTCTTGTGTGGATCCTTTACATGCCATTGGAGAAGGCGTTCAAACCTAAGAGTATATAAAACTTCAGTGAACAACAGCAATCCTTCTAGGCAGCATGGCTATTGGGAAGCACATTAGAAGTCTTTAAAACCAATGCAAACATTAAAAGGGCCTCCCACTTCTCTCTGCATGGCTGTTGAAAAGCTAAAGAAATTTTTAAACAAATGTAATTGGCAGCTAATTCATTCCTTCTGTGCAGCGATTGAAAGGTTTAACAGTAGCTTGTGTGGTGGTCTTCAAACTCCACACTATCATCTTCTCCCTCACATGATGCCTCTGGTAAAGCATTGAAAACTCACAACCAATGCAAATTCTCTTCCTCGCTACATGGTCAAGGTGCTGAAAGGTATATAAAACGTGGCAAATGCAATTGGTAGGTGTGCAGCTATTATCTCCTTCCTCTCTAACTGTAGCAAGGTGAATAGACCACAAAAAATCACCATTAAAGCTCAGGCAAAGCTCCAAAATATAGTCCCAGGCTTAATGTTTTAATCCCACATTCATTGGGAAGTTATGTTTTTTAATGTTTATAAGTAAAAACAAACACATCTATAATGTCAAAGCCATCTGGGCTTTTGACAGATGGTGCCTATGGGCGCCCAAGGCGGGCCCATGCGCGAGCATGCTTCCCGAGGTGACAGAGGAGGTGAGTCAACAAAGACCAAGTGGACCCCACGTAGGCACACTTCCCAAGGTAGATAGACACAATTTTGTAGAGGAAGGTCGGGTTAACGAGTGAGTAGGTTCAAGATGGATCAACGGTGCACGCTATTTCATGAAGGGAAGATTCACGTAGTTTAAACCCCGTGAAATAGCGAAAGTGAATGAGTGTCGTCCACATGGCACATAGTTGGCGCATAGGTGGCAGTCCAGTAGCGATGATGTGGCGGCCAAGTGATGGATGAGCAAGCGAACATGTGGTGGTTATGAGGTGTCATCCTAGGTGGTACCTAGTGGACCCCATCAGCCAATCGGAGGCCGCCATGTGGCAAAGTGTCAGAGCACATATGGAGGCAAAAATCAAATTTAAAATGGATAAATGATATAGTTTAAACTATATTAAAATTCGAAATATTTAAATGACCGAGCACAAATGGGAATTAATTCGCCTAGGGTCTAAATGTTGGCCAAAATATAAAGTATTATATATTGCCGGAAAGCTCTCGAAGTGAAAAATATGATTATGAGGTTAATTTTGACAAATGTGGGATATTTTGGAGGCAGTTTCCATGGCAACAAAATTCAGTTAGAGAGGAGACACTTGGCAATTCAGTTGCAGATTTGATTTGGTTCCCTCTCTCTTTTTATTCCCAATTCTTCTCAGTTGTAAGGGTTCCAAAAATTTGGAAAATGCTCCAGATTTGATGGCTTCCATTTTCTGAAGATCTTGACCCAAGTTTGTAAATGCTTCTGTTTGGTTTCAGGGTATAGAGATTGTAGTGCAGTGTTGTAAATATGGTTTTAATTGTAGGTCTTACTGGTATCAGGCATGAGTAATTTCCCACAAGATTGTCTCTGTGATATTTTTTATTATTATTATGAATTCAATCCTCAAGGAGGATGAAATTTGTCATCTCAAGGAGATTGTATGATTGTTTGTAGGCATTCTTCAATGAAGAGTTTAAATTCTATAGTCAGTCATAAATAATGAAATATGTATCCAGATCTGATGAATTTGTGAATGAATCAAATAGTGCATTAATATAAGGTATTGATGCATGAATATCTTGTTTAAGGAAGCCAAACTTGCATCTATGATTCATATTTGTAGTTCTGTGAGTGACTCTACTGCCCAATGAACAAGGCACTAGTCTTTGACAGATTTGGGAATGGTCTCAGATATACAGTTTAAAAGATAAATCTATTTCCCTTTATGTTTAGGGGTTAATGTTCTATCCTTCCAAAGCTCTATTTCACCTATTATTTGTATAAGATCCAGCCCATCTATACATGTTACCTAATTTGGTGAGCTTGTGGAATGGTTTTTTTGCTCATTGTTGATGCAGTCTTATGTTTGTGATTGTTGTATTCAATACATCAAAAGGGTGTCCCCCCTTAGGTCTAGCAGAACCTGAAGTGTAGGAGGAGCATTAGGATCCTATGTTATGTTGTCCTAGCCCTGAAGTGTTTCATTGATTGAGATTGGCTATCTCATAGATAGATTTGCAGGTGTCTTGGGTTATCACTTTTGGTGAACAACAAGATGAACATGTTCAAAGAGCAAAAGTGGATATTCTAAGAGGACAATTTGAATCTATGAGGATGAATGAAGGTGAGAACATAACCCAGTACAGTACAAGACTAAAGGAGATTGTCAATCAAATCAAAGGAGTAGGTGGAACTATTGAAGAAAAGGATATAACAAGTACGTTGTTAAGAACCCTTCTACCAGCTTATGCAATCCGAGTCTCTGCAATCAGTGAACTAAGGTCTATACCCAATATGTCAGTTTCTTTAGATTCTACTATTGGTAAGCTATATGCATTTGAGTTAAGTAACTTCGATAATAGTGGGTCATCGGTAAATAAAGTTGAATCTGCATTTAGTTCTTTTTATATTGGTGAATTTGATGATTACAATGATAGAATGAGTAAGTACACTAAAGGGGATCACAGTGGAGCAAGTGAAAGATTTTGCAAGAACATGGAGGAAGTACACAAACTGTATGAGGAAATCAGAAAGCAAGAAGAGTTTGAAGCACTATTAGCCAGAAGGTTACCGAGAGGCAAAGGTAAGTATAAAGGAAAACTACCTTTGAAATGTTTCAATTGTGATAAGATAGGACATATGGCTTCTAACTGTCTTGACAAAGATTCTACTGAGAAGAGAGATTACCAAGATAATAGATAGAAAGATAATCATTACAGAGGACACTGAGACTTTAGAAGAAGAGATAGAAAGTCATGCTTAATAGCTGATGAGGAATCCAATGATGATAAATTAGATGAAACTGATACAGAGGAAGTAGTTTATGTGGCTATCAAAGATGGATCAGATGAAGAAAGGTATGAAGAAAAAGCCCTAATATCTCACATAAATACTAATGATTCTTTGATCATAGATAGTGGATGCTCACATCACATGATAGGTGATAAACACAAGTTTGTTATGTTAGAAGACTATGATGGAGGCTATGTAAGATTTGGTAATGATGCACCATGTCTGGTAAAAGGTAAAGGATCCATAACACTTCTTGACAATGCAAAGTGCAATGATGTTTATTGGGTTGAAGGTTTCAAATAAAATTTGTTGAGTGTAGCACAGCTAAACAATACAGGATACAAAATAGAATTTCAGAAAGGAATTGTCAAAGTTCATGACAAGCATGGAAAGTTAGCTGCTACTGGGACACAAACAAAAGGTAACACATTTCACCTTGACTCAACTCAAAATAAGTGTTTATATGCAAAGATAGATGATACCTAGTTATGAGATAAAAGGTTTTGTCATGTAAATTTTGATAATCTGATTAAAATAAGAAAGAAGCACCGAGTAAGAGGTCTACTGAGTCTTGAAAAACATGAGAATTCTATGTGCCAAGGATGCCAGATGGGTAAAATGACAAGATCAAGCTTTACAAGTAAGTCCTAGACTTCCAAGGGAATTTTATATCTTTTGCACATTGATCTTTGTGGTCCTATGAAAGTTCAAAGTTATTATGGTGATAAATATTTCATATTATTTGTGGATGATTATTCAAGGATGATGTCAGTTATGGTTTTAAAAGAAAAATCAGAAGCTTTTCAAATGTTTAAATGGTACAAGGCAAGAGTTGAAAATGAAACAAGAAGACAACTGAAATATCTTAGATCAAATAGAGGAGGAGAGTTCACATCTGATGAGTTCAACTTATTCTGCAATGATCATGGTAATTGTTATCACTGTTTATGAAATGGGTTTTCGTTTCCCATGATTGGCTAGGTTTTTGAAATTTTGAGTCAGGTATGCTATTAACTGCTTCAAATCTGTTTTAGGTCTTTAAGGGTTAAGGGTTTTAGTTTTAAATTTCTCAAATGTTTGATCAAAACCCTCTGGTTTCTATTCCTATGTTACTTTATTCATTTAAGTAATGGGTCTTGGGGTCATGTGAAGTGTCCCCCCTTGTTATCTACCTAGGCGGTCGTTAAATAATCGTAAAAATCTATACCTTATGTCTTTTTCCTTCTAATGTTGTCAGGTCTAGTAAGTGTCAAGCAACTTCTAGATGAATCTATGAATTTCACCATTTTGTTAGGCGAAGTTGCGGGTGTGTTAATCTATGCAAAATAGTGAAAGGAAAAAGCATGTTTGATTGTGTGCATTAGATCTGGTTTAATGAGATTCCATCTTGCTTTAGATCTAATAGCTGGCATTGATTCATAGCTGAAATGAGTGAGTAAATTATCTTTCGTGAAATGGTGAAAAGGTTTGGTGGGACCCAGCGGTGAAGACTTTTCCATGGTTAAAAGGTGATCAAGTTCAAAAGAAATCAATCGCTTGCATTGTTTCGTGGCTGATAGATGCTCACATGTTATGCCTTGGAAAATTTCAAAAGGTTTTTTGGCCTAGGCAAAAGAGGTTTATAAGAAGAATAATAGATGCGTAGGTTCCCAAAGATCTAATGGATAGCATAGTTTTGTAGGAGAAAGATGCTCGAAAGATAGCTTTTGTGAAACAACGAAATGACATGGCATTCCAAGCAAGTAGTTCATCTAGTTGAGATGGCAAGTAAGATAATGACACGTGGTCGAAAATCAAAGTGGTCAGCGAATTGGATCTAAGGACTAAAGGGTAGGTCCAAGAAGATGAGTCATGCTGCAGGATAAGAAGTGACCTAGCAGATATAGGTGGCAAGGATAAAATGGATCCTGATGTTTTCTCTCAGCGAATAAAAAGTTGACATGTTAGTTCGGGAATGACTAGACACCAGGTGGACATAGTTGAGTCAGACAACCCACATCTGCCAGATTCAAGTAGGTTGTTAAGCATCGAGAAAGTTTGATATGATCTAACGGTTCACGTGCGTTCGTGCAAGTAAGATACTCGTGTTTTAAGGTCTGCGAAATGGCGAAAGAGCTAGTGGGCCTGAAGAATAGATAAAGCATAAAGATAAAAGAGGATCAACTCTATTTTTCTTCGAGGATTCTCATTGTTTCGTGGCTGCAAATCAGTTGAGGATTAAGGCCCGCGAAATGGCAAAAGAGAAAGATAGGTTCTTCCCAGTATGACATGGAGTGATAGCTATTACTTCTTGTAAAGCTTGATGGTGATGTGTCGACTGACACATAGTTTCAAAAGGTGATTAAGGGCCTGCCAAGGTGTAACCAGTGGTTATCCAGGAAGTAAGACATGTGGTTGACTCTTAACTAAACCTGAAGAATTTTCCAGAGCTAATGGTTGAGTGCCATGTGGCATTTGTTAACCGGTGAATAAGAAAGGTAAGCAATGTTTGGATAAAGGTCTCACTTAAAGGATGGTCATCTCAAGATTGATCCAACGCTTCTCGTTGTTTTGTGGCCCAAAGATGTAAGTGGATTAACCTCTACGAAATAGTGAAAAAGCTTTAGCCATCAAGATGAGGTGCGGTTAGTGAAAAAGTTGATGGTCCCGATATGAGTTAAAGGTCGGGCGGTTAGAGTTCCATCTAACGCTTGGCGTAGCTTCACAAAAGGAAAGTGCTCATGGGATAAATCTTGTAAAATGGCGAAAAGGAGGTAGGGCCCGATGCACAAGTGAAGAGGTTAAAAGAGTGTAAAGACCGATCAAGTCTCATTTGATTAGACAGCTGGCGTGATTTTGTTTGACAAAATTGCTAGAATGTTATGCTCTACAAAATGGTGAAAGAGCGAAAAGAAAATATACAGGCATGTTGTGACCCGTTGGAGTGAAATTTTTGAATTCTTCTATGAATTCAATTCTGAAAGGATGGCCGAAGCATGAGGTATCAATGTCACAGTTAAGAGCTCGACTGCTGTATATGATCTCGGGTCAATTGAATGAAGGCATCATTTTGAAAAGTTGTTGCAGAGAAGTGCTTGCAGAGCAAATTTCTTCAGTTGCAGAGTGGATTTCTTCAAGCAAAAAATAGGTTCTTTTGTACTCTTGTTTGGTAATTACTTGACAGTGTGTTTTAATTGAGGTTTTGATTTATTACAAAACAGTTGGGGGTAGTAGTTAAATTGCTTGCATAGTTTTTAAGATGGCACCTAAAAGAGAATTATCAGGAAAGGTTAATTACTAGGAGAGGGCTATCTATGATGATTTCCTAGAATAGTTGACAATGTCAACTAATGTGGAAACAAAAGTAAAAGAACTAGTGCCAAGAGCTCCTTGCTTAAATATAGGAGAGGGATTGTATGACAAAGGCAACTGGCTAAGAGACCCTAAAATGGGGTTCTCTGGGTTGGGATTATTTAAGGTTGGATTTCGGATGAGAAATTCTCCAGCCCCAATGAACAGTATCTGGGAGTTGGATGTAGGAAAATTGGTGGTCCCTTGAATATTCATGGATGTGGATCTCCTAACTTAGGTTGCACACAACTATGACCCAATCACAAGAAGTGTCAAGGATATAAGTGGGAAAACCCTCATTGAAATAAATAATGAGGAGTTCAGAAATGCTTTTGGGCTTAGTGAGTTTACCAATTTTCTAAACCCTATTAATTTTAAATCACTAGCTCAGGTTTACAGTGTGTAGAGAAATCACCTTAGAAATGGGCCTCCTAAAGAATTCTTTGTGAAGATAAGCGGGTTAACAGTTGTAGGACCTAACACTGAGGAGCCTTTCTCTTTAAATCTGTTTACCCTTAGGGCCAAAAGATTATACTAATCACTCTACGAAATTCTAGGAGAAGATGTTGAGGCAAATATGGCAACTCATTACATGCTAATGATTGCTCAAATTTTGAACCCTTCTTTGGCAGTAACCTTTGACTATGCTTCCTATATCACTGATGCCATACATGAAGGATTGATAGGAATAAAGAATGGGAAAGTGGATAGGCCTTTTGGATGGTACTCCCTCATGCATTTATTTTTGTTCAAGGGTGGTGACTATTTTGCAAGTGGAATGGATATTGTAAAAGAGAAAGATGGAGAGAAGATGCTAGTGCGCTTATGGAGTATAGTGTTGTCATGGGACAGAGAAGATGCAAGCTTTTTGAAGTTTTTATAAATGTTTTGCATCTAAGATTAGGACTCTTATCTGTTCAGAGAATCCAAGAGTCCCTAAGGTTCTTTTGGAATTCATTAGGCCAAAAGAGTTTGCTAAGAATATTAAAATTGTCCACAATTGGGGTGATATCTACTTATACCCTGTCTCCACAATTTTCAAAGTATATGGTTTCAAAGGCACTCCATTTTTGTTGCCCTATTAGGTCCCTCTTAAAGTAGGAATCGTAGAGATCCTTAGGTAGATTGGTAGTGTGCAAGAGGCAAAGCTAACAGGTAGAGGTAAAGGGACCATTTTCCCTACAGTTACCATAGCACATCAATTTGTAATAATTAAAGGAGGTTGGAAGTGTTTTGAATATTTCCTTCAACGGTATCATTCATCAACTACAGTATCCCGATGTGCTGACCCTAAAGATTTCTTCAACAACATGTTCAAAAAGAGGGCAATATGCAGAGGTAAACCCCACCAACTCCAGTTTCCTGAAGACCTCATTAGGAATGAGTTTGATTTAGATGAGAAAGAGCTGAGGAAGGAAAAGTGGGTGGCCTACAAGAAGGCTTTAGACTTTGTGCACCAATTTGACACTAGCTATGATCCTTTGTCTAGCTTTCACCCCTTTGAAGAGAAAATAAAGTTCTTAATTCTTTGTTTTGAGGATGTGATGCAAACATTGAAAGAAAAGAGGGAGGTTGTAATTAAGAACAGCCTTGAAAAGACAAGATTGGTTCTAAATAGGTCTACATCTACCAGAACAATCCCTTCTGGTGATTACATGTTGCATAAGAAGTCCAAGTACAGTGTGTTGATGCCAACAATAGGGGAGCCTTCTACCTCAAAAGGGAAGAGGAAGATAGAGGATGTCATTGACATTCAAGATAGCCCAAAGAAACAAAGAGTGGGAAAGGAAGTACAATCTGATGAACCTTTTTACCCTCCATCTCAATCCCCTATTCATATAGGAGATGAACAGACAGCAGCTGAGCAACTACTACAGTTAAGTAGTCTTGGAGAGAAAGCATACACATATGATGAAGTGGAAGGTGGAATGCCAGAAGAACCCCTTACTGCTGAGATGAACATTACTACTAATGAGTTCCAGGGCCAGGAGTGGGATCCTGAGATTAAGCAAGTTAGTGATAATTTCTTAGCTGACAATAATTTTGTCACATTAGAAGCTTTCATGCAATTTGTGTGGAAGCAGAACATTGATAAATTTAATGCTAGGTGTGAAAAGAGGAAAGGTGAGTAGCCCCACAAGGATCCAACTATGGTGGAGGAAGAGATAAAGCAAGAAATGGTTGATGAGTTTAAGACCATCACTCTTGAGAAGGGAAGAGACATGGTAGCACAGGCTAGCGTACTCATTCTCCCTGAATGGGACATAGCAGATGCTTTAGTTTTAGAAGCAGTAAGAAAAGAGACCAAACCTATGGAGGAAGTCACTTTCAGCAAAGATAATGCTGCACTGGTCATATGGTCTCTTAAAAGAGATTAAAATAAGAGGAATAAGGACACCCCAGGGTCAAGTTACCTTGGAGGAATGATAGTGAAAAGAGTGCAGAGCACTGGGGTAGTGGAGGCTGCTAGCACTATGCTAGAGACTGCAAAGTTTAGTGTTGCAGTAGCAGAAAGAGAGGCTAAGGAAAAGGCAGATCTCCAAGTTAAGTTGGAGACAATTTTGAAAGCTTACAACGGTGCCAAGGAAGAGGTAAGGGGTAAAGATAGCATCATCGCCAAGCTACAAAGCTAGTTGGCAGGACACTACCATCAAGGTGAGTCCTCAACATTGATGATCTCCTCTTCTCCTACAAGACCTCCACCTACCAACCCCATTATTAAGTTCCCACCATCTCCAGCACCTTCTAGTTCTCAGTTGATTGATATCACTCCCCATTAGTTGGAGAATTTAAAACAGGCTCAAGCCCTATATGCAAAGAAATATGAAAAGAGAGTAAAGGCTACAATTTTAAGTTTTGCTAATACTATAGGGTCTTCATTAATGTATAACAACATGAGTAAGATTTTGGAAATGTGGAATGAGTTAAATGGGGACAAGGCTGTTTTAATGCCTATTTTTGATAAATGGAGACCCAGAGAGCAGGATATAGAACTGATTTGTGTATCCTATGATGAGGTAGGGGCTGACCCTATTATTAAATCTACAAATGATATGACAAAGGATTTAGTAAAGTTGGTAGAAGGAGTAGATAATGCAGATAGAAAGATCAACTTGTACAAGAAAGAGTACATTGATCAAGTTTTTGAATTACTCCCAGGAGGTTTTGTCAGCCCAACCCAATTAAAGGACAAACAAATATGGCTTAAGGAATTGGAAGCTAAATTGTCACTAAGAATAAAAGGAATTGTTAAATCAGAGGATGCCTCCATATTTGTCAAAACAATTGAAGAGATTGAGAAAATCAAATCTCATTATGGTTTCCTGAATTCAGAGGTCAATAAAATGAGGAATTCTTGGAAAAGATTAGCCAAGACAAAAACAAGAGTGATTAACTTCTCATGGCCTGCTAATGAGGTGTATCAGGAATGGACAAGAAAGTATGCAGTGCTTGATGTGGAGCAGTTAGAAAATGTTGCAACAGAACAACAAGAGGAAGAAACGGCGAATGTTGAAAGAGACTTGTAACCGTATTTGTAAAAGGTTTTGTAACTTCTTCTTAAGAAGTAATGATTGTAACAAACTCTCCTAGGAAAGTCTAAAGCTATGTGTGCATCCATATTGTTATAAATGGATACCAAGACTAGTAGGAAAATGATTGCAAGGAATTGTAAGAAAACGCTGCAGAAATTTATCTAAGTTTTTTTTCAAGTTTTTGATGGAGAATATTCGAATGTTTTTGTAATAATTTTAGAAGAAATATTAATACACAGACCATTGGATTTGAGTTTAAACTTTGTGTTGTCTTCAAGTATGCTTGCAAATGTTTACTATTTCATTTTGAGTAATCTAGGGTTATTCTTTTTGAATATGGGTTGCAAGGTAATTTTCAGTAAAAATGTTTCTTAGCTTTTCTCTTCAAGAGGGGAATTAAATACATAGGAATCATTTTTTACTGGTAAATTCTTTGTGGGATACTTTGAATTTTGATGAACATATTTTAGTCTAGTATGAATAAATTCTTATGTGTGTCAAGCATATATAGGGATCTGTAGAAGCCAAACTGATGGAATATGTAGAGATGTATGATTATGGAAGTGTTGTTTGAAACTTAGATGACTCTGTGACCTTGGATAAGGCATTGATATCTATTAAGGTTATCTTCTATATATCTTGTAGATCAATACTGAACATGAGTATAAGTTTCATTCATTTGTTTCAGTTAGTTTTAAGGTGATAAGATCCACTGGTTTTCAGACTGGTTTGCTATGGATTTGTCTTTTAAAAGTGTGAGTTCAGTTCACAAAGGTATACCCACTTGAACTTTGGATAAGTTCAAAGTGTAGAAGGTTAATCAAACCTTGTCATATGTTATCCTAGAGGTTTCCTTCTCTTTAATCTCTCTTCTACATACAGAGTTATCATATCACTATAAGGATTTTAAAGTGAATCAGATTTTGAGAACAACAAAAGTGGCAACTCTACTGGGGAGAGTCACAATAAGGATTCAGACTTAGATTTGTGGTTAGATAAAAAAAAATCAGTGTGTGTTTGTGGAATCGATTGGTGCTTCAGTGAATTCAGTAGTGGTGTCTCGAGGTCTCTATTTGGAATTTCCCTCTATTTTCTTTTGATATATGATTTTGGTCTAAAGTTTTGCAACGTTTTATTCTAAACTTGTTTTCATAACTCCCACAGTCTTGTGGGTGGCGACTCTGTTATCTTGGAACCAGTCCTTGTGAAATACATAAAATTCTAAAAGGAAGACAAGCATAATGCAAGGAGGAAAAAACACCAAATCATTCATGAAGAAACATCCTCATGAAACTTTGCAAGAAGGTTTTCCTGAACAGTCACGAAGTGGTCAGAAGAGATCAGTGCTTCATGAACCATCAAATGCTGCTTGGGTGCAAAAGAATAATAATACTGGTAAGATACTTGATCGACCTATTTATTCAAAGTCTAATTCTTCTTCCAGAGAATATGAACATGATATATTAGTTTTTCATTCTAGATTGTTTGGAAATATAGATAATGCTCATGCTTTAAATCAAGATATATCTCATGTTAGTGTGTCTGCGTGAGATAGGACTAGTTCAAATGCAATCAAATATTCTATTCCTAGAACAATTGATGGAAATATCAACTTGATTGATATAGATCAAGTCAATATATCTGACTCTGAGGAGAATTTCCCTGATGAAGATAAAGTGTCACAAGAAATAGAAGATTTAAATAGGAGGGTTCACCACTTAATCTCCTTAAGAGCCCAAAAGGAAGCAAATAAGGAGAAGGAAGTCAAAGCAAAACTAATGGAGAGAGATAGGCTTCTTAGACAAATAGCTAATCTTGAAGTGTTGGTTAAGGAAAAAGAAAAGAGTGATGAGGAAGGCCCTGTGATCAGAGAAATTTTAATCCCTAAGGCTAAGCCAGCATATAGGTCAATAGTCCAACCAAACAGGGAAGTTCTTAGTGATTCACAGCCTCCTAGGAGTAATGTTGATAAAGGGAAGTAGAAATGGGTGGATGATGGAACTGAATCTAGAAATACAGAGGAGATTTCTCATAGGCTATCAGCACATGAGAGAGAGATGGAAAAGGATGATTTACAAATGGAGCTAGAGAAAGCTGAGTTGGTAGCAGCTAATCAGGAAGTCAATAGGAAAAATTAGTTACCTGAAAGCTCCCCCTATCATTTTTCCATTAGAAGATCTTAGTAAGCCTGATCCTCAGCAAATTTCCCTTCCCCTGGTTAAAATTCAGCCTACTGTGCCTACTAATATAGCAACAGTTAGTCAAATCCCTGTGAACAATCAGCATAGCCAAGTATCTCAGTCCACAATTCCAAAAGTCAGAATGAACATGGGAAACAATAATGTTCCTAACCCTTTTCAAAGGAGACTTATCAACCTGGAGCAGTATAGACAATTGTTCTTTGATGGGATCCCAGGATATCCCAACCATGTTCCTACTGAGTTAAGGGACAGAATCCATAAGTTTGCTAGAAATAATGCAATTAGTGCTGAGGAACATTTAAAATCTTTTGGGGACCTAATAAATGATTATGAGATAGTGGATGAAGATGTTATAATGAAATTGTTTGTTCAGTCCCTGGTTGATGATGTAAGAGATTGGTACAGAGGTCTTCCAGTTAATACCATTGGGTCATGGGAGGACTTTAAGAATTGTTTTCAAGAACAATAGGGTGATAAAACAAATGTGAGCTTCATGCTCCACGAATTTAATAACATTAGAAAATCTGATAATGAAGTGGTCATCGATTTCAATGCTAGATTTCAAAAGGCCATGCATAGGTTGTATCAGGTGATGAGGTTAGATGATAACATGTGTTTGAACACCTATTATAATGCATTTGATTCTAAAATGGCCTATATTTTAAGGGATAAAAATCCACATAACCTGAGGGATGCATTTAGGATTTCCATTAATGTGGAAAGCAATAGAAAGGCATCTGGGAAGTTAGGAAGGATAACAGATGGTAGGTTATGGCAAGAAACAAAACAAGAACCTAGCAAAGCTGCTAAGGAGGAAGACAAGATAGAAAAGTTGGTTATTGCTATGAAGGATCTGACAGCCAAGGTGAACAAAAATGATAAGCCTCATTATAACTGGCAAGATAGACCCCCTAGACTGCATGACACGCCTTATAATACCAATTGGAAAGATGGCAAACCCCAAAATGAGAAGCCTAAAATTGTTGAGAGTTAGGATACCCCAGATCCCTTAAAAGGAAAAAATGTCCATAATATAGAAAACACTCCTTGGTGTATTGCTTGTGATGGGCCACATTCTCCTCATTAGTGTGCAGCAGCTCAAGCCCTTGAAGAGTCCATGAGATAAGAAACTAAGCCTGACATTAACTTGTTTGAGACTATTATAGAAAGTGATGAGGAATCTGTACAAAGTGAATGTAATGATGTGTTGGATAATGAAAGGTTTGATCAAGGACAATTAACACTGGACTAGCATCCTACCTTGAATATGGTAACAATTGAAGATGAAGAAGTTCATCTTAGAAGGCCTAGTGAGGAAGAAGTTAAAAATCTCACCAAAGCTGCTATTGCTAAAGAAAAACACAATTACAACTTAAGGAGCACCAAGAAGGAAACTGATCAGGGTGAACCTAGTTCCATGTTCATAAAAGAGGTTACTCAAAAAGGGGCAACAAGTAGTGCTGCTACTTTCCCTAAAATTGGTCAAGAAAAGAAGGAACAGGTTAAAGATGTACCCAAGAGTACAGATGGTAAAAGTACCAATGATATATAAGGAGCCACCACAACAAAAAGGGCAAGTTAGCTTAAGGTAGAAAGAGCTAGAGCTAAAACTAAATTAAGCAGTAGTTCCACATTTGACATGGCTCAAGCTCTTACACAAATGAAGGTTACTGTCCCATTAATAGAATTACTGAAAATAAAAGAACATAGGGATGTAGCTTTGTCTTTGTTTTCTAGTATATCTGACAGTGACACAGTCCTACCCACCGGTTCAGCTAAAAATGGAAAGGATCAGGAACTCCAAACCCTAGAGGTTTATGTTGGAACCACTATTACTCAAGAGCCTTCACATGTAGATCCTTTTTATGTTACTTTATTAGTAAATAACCGGCTGATAAAAAACTGCATGATAGATTCAGGAGCTGCCGCTAATGTAATGCCCTATGGTGTTATGAAAGAATTAGGACTGTCAGTAACCACTGTATATGGAAAATGCTATGCTATGGATAACACAAAAGTACCTATGATAGGGACAATGAGAGATGTTGAAGTAAAAATAACAACATTCCCTGAGGTAACTTATAAAATGGACATCATTGTTACTGACACTAAACCCCATTATGGTATGTTGTTGTCCAGGCAATGGGTAGTAGTAGTAGGAGGAAATATCCAACTAAATTTATCTTATGCTACTATCCCAATCAATGGGAATCAGGTCAAGTTGTACAGAGAACCACATGCTCTTAGGGTAATTGAAAATGTAGATCCTAGTATGCTCAATTGCATGATTGATGTGGATCTTGATAATTCCATACTAAAAACAATTTTACCTCAGGTGAAAAATACTGACCCCATTGTGGTCAAACTAGAATCACAACAGCATGGTTTATGGCAGATGTATTTTGATGGATCTTGCTCCAAAGAAGGATCTGGAGTAGGCGTTCTTTTTGTATTTGCATCAGGTATAACTTTTAAGTATTCTTTCTTATTGGCTTTCCAGTGCATAAATAATACTCCAAAATATGAAGCCCTATTATTGGGGCTTGAAGTTACAAAAAGGCATGGAATCTAGCTGTTGAAAGTTTTAGGGGACTCAGAATTGGTTGTCTCTCAGGTAAGATCCAAATATGCATCCAAAAATGATAGATTAAAGAGGTATAAACATGCAATTTGGGATGTCATTGAGCATTTTAATGCATTTTCTATTAATTGGATAAAGAGATCAAATAATATTATGGCAAACTTTCTAGCTAATGTTGCATTGAAAAATAATGATGCAACACTAATCGGCATCTCCACTGTGGAAATACAATCTAGGCCTGCCATCCCTGATAATGTGTATAATTGGCAAGTTTTTGCTGATGATGAAGATATCCTTAGGTTCATCCAATGTGTTGATGATTATGATGGACAGAAGATTGATTGCAATGCATTGGTGGAGGTTGTTGACAATAAGGAAACAATGTTTGGAAATGACTTGGTCTAGTTGGAAACAAATGAGATACCTAAGGGGTTGGTAGAGCTAGAGAGCATGTTCAGTTACAATGACAACCACTTACATCAACAGTCTACCACCAAGTTAGAAGAGTTGGAGGAGGTAAACCTGGGGACTAAATCATCCCCTAAGTTAGTATACATTGGTAATAAATTACCCCCTCATGTTAGAACTAACCTTATTAATTTATTGAAAAGATATAAACATAATTTGCTTGGTCTTATGAAGACCTAAAGGCGTATAGACAAGACCTTTTTCAACATGAAGCTCCTTTACTTTCAGATGCTAAGCCTTTCAGATAGAAGCAGAGACCTATTAATCCTCTGTTAGAAACTAAGATGCAGCAAGAATTGACTAAGTTAAGAGAAGGGGGGATTATTAAACCTATAAGACATTCTTCATGGGTCTCCAATTTGGTCCCAGTAAGAAAGAAAAATGGAGACATTAGATTGTGTGTGGATTTTAGAAATTTGAATGTCGCTTATTTAAAAGGCAATTAATCTTCCCCCAATATGGAAGCTATGCTACAGAGAGTAACAGGTTGTGATCTTTTGTCCATGATGGATGGTTTTTCAGGATACAATCAAGTGTTAGTGAGGGAATCTGAACAGTTCAAAACTACTTTCACTACTCCATGGGGAACATATGTCTATGTAAGAATGCCATTTGGATTAAAAAATGCTAGAGCTACATTTCAGAGAGCTATGGATGTAGCCTTTAAAGAATTCATCAATATCATCATGGTGGTCTATCAAGATGATCTAACTTGCTTCTCTAAAAAGGTCAATAACCACTATGGCCATTTGGAAAAGGTGTTCAATAAAGCTTTGGAATTTGGTGTGTCATTAAATCCCAAGAAATGTCATTTTGGGGTCACTGAAGGAAAATTATTGGGGCATATTGTTTCCAAGGAAGGGGTAAGAATAGACCCTGAAAGAATTGAAGCAATAAACAAAGTGCTTGAACCAAAGAATGTTAAAGGTATTCAATCCTTTTTAGGCAAAGTAAATTTTGTTAGAAGATTCATTGCAAACTTTGCAGAGATAGTGAAGCCCATTGTCAAGTTGCTCAAGAAGGATACCAAGTTTTGTTGGGATCAAGAAGCCTCAAAAGCTTTTGCTGAAATTAAATAGGCCATTCAGGAAGCACTAGTGCTGAAATCTCCTGATTACAGTAAGCCCTTTTCTCTATTCTCTTTTGCTTCATACCATACAGTAGTTGTAGTGTTGTTACAAAAGGATAATGAGGGATATGAACATCCCATAGCTTTCTATAGCAAGTCTTTGCAAGTAGGAGAATTGAAGTATGAAACCATGGAGAAACGGGCTTATGCTTTAGTTAAAGTTGTCAAAGCTTTCAGGCCATACCTTGTGAATGCAAAAATCACTGCTTATGTCCCACATGATGTAGTCAAGGATATTTTATCCCAATCTGAGGTTACAAGAAAAAGGTGCGGATGGATTAATAGAATCCAAGAATTTGACTTGGAAATAAAAATCACCAAATTGGTGAGAGGCTTAGGTCTAGCCAAGCTCATGACTAAATCCAATCTTCTAATTGTTGAGATACATAATGTTGAAATCAAATGTACTTCAATCACTAGTATTGAAAGGCAACCTTGGTATTCAGAGATAGTCCGATTTTTATGAGATGCTATATTTTTAGAAGGAGTGACACGTAATCAGAGAAGGACTCTTAAACTCAACTCACAAAAATATGTTCTCATTCAAGGTGATCTTTTTTGGAGAAAAAGAGATGGAGAACTACTAATGTGTTTGGATGAATTCTAGGCTAAAAGGGTGTTGATTGAGATGCATGACGGAGTATGTGGAGGCCATTACTCTACTAAGACAACTGCTGGTAAGATAATCCAAGCTAGGTACTATTGGCCTACCTTATTCAAGGATGATCATGAACATGTCAGGAAATGTGACCCATGTCAAGAAATTTCATCCAAATTCAAGTATGAAGGAGCTTTACCCCTAAATCTAGTCACAGTGGAAGCCCCTTTTGTCCAATGGGGCATTGATTTTATTGGAGAGATTGTTGAGAGATCAGGAAGAGGTCATAGATGGATCATAGTAGCCACTAATTATTTTACTAAATGGATTGAAGTTATTCCCATAAGAAGAGTTATGAGTAAAGTTGTCATTGACTTCCTGATGGAAAATGTTATAACTAGATTTGGAATGCCTGCAAAATTAGTAATGGACAATGCCATGAGTTTCAGGTCAGAAGAGTTTGTTGGATTTTGTACCAGTCATGCAATAATCATGTCTTACTCTTCACCTTATCATCCTCAGGGAAATGGACAAGCTGAATCTAGTAATAAAAGCCTCTTGAACATCATCAAGAAAATCTTGGAAGAGAACAAGAGGTCTTGGGACCAAAAGTTGAAATGAGCCTTGTGGGCTGATAGAGTAATAGTCAAGAAGGCCATTAGAATGTCACCTTTTGAACTGGTTTATGGTACTCAAGCTAGACTGCCAGTAAACAATCTTCTTCCAGTTTATAAATTATTGCAAGTTGAAGATATGGAGCTATTTGAACCTGTGGAAAACTGAATGATTCGGATAGTGGAAGTGGAAGAGATCAGAGCTCTAGCTCATAAAAGAAATCTGAAGATCCAATTGCAGTCCAAGTACCATTTTGATAAGAGGACATCATTAAGGAAGTTTAAAATTGATGATATTGTTCTTCAGTGGAATGCAAGAGGATAGGACAAGAGAAAACACAAGAAATTTGAATCATTATGGATTGGCCCTTTCATGGTTTGTGATTTAAATGGAAAGGATTCTTATTTTATGAAAAATATGAATGATGAAGTATAGGAATTTCCAGTGCATGGACAATTCCTAAAACATTATTTCTCTTGAAGTCCATGCACAGTAGGTCCTTTGTTTATATATATTTTGTTTTCTTCCTGTTGTTTTGTTTGGGTCTATGTTTTGGTCTATTTCTCCAGAGTTTCTTGAGTTTCTTGTGTTGACCTTGTGATCAACCATCCCTAGTTAGAGCTGCTGTTATCACTGTTTATGAAATGAGTTTTTGTTTCCCATGATTGGCTAGGTTTTTGAAATTTTGAGTCAGGTATGCTATTAACTGCTTCAAATCTATTGTAGGTCTTTAAGGGTTAAGGGTTTTAGTTTTAAATCACTCAAATGTCTGATCAAAACCCTCTAGTTTCTATTCCTGTGTTACTTTATTCATTTAAGTAATGGGTCTTGGGATTGTGTGAAGTTTCCCCCCTTGTTATCTACCTAGGCAATCATTAAATAATCATAAAAAATCTATGCCTTACGTCTTTTTCCTTCTAATGTTGTTGGATCCAGTAAGTGTCGCGCAACTTCCAGATGAATCTATGACTTTCACCATTTCATTAGGTGAAGTTGTGGGTGTGTTAAGCTATGCAAAATAGTGAAAGGAAAAAGCATGTTCGACTGTGTGCATTAGATCTGGTTTAACGAGACTCCATCGCGCTTTAGATCTAACAGCTGGCGTTGATTCACAGCTGAAATGAGCAAGTAAATTATCTTTCACAAAATGGAAAAAAGGTTTGGCGAGACCCAGTGGTGAATACTTTTCCATGGCTAAAAGCCGATCAAGTTCAAAAGAAATCAACGGCTCGCATTGTTTTGTGGCTGATAGATGCTCACATGTTATGCCCTATGAAACAGCGAAAGGTTTTTTGGCCCATGAAAAAGAGGTTTATAAGAAGCATAACAGATGTGCAGGTTCCCAAAGATCTAACAACTAGCACAGTATCACCGGAGAAAGATGCTCGAAAGATAGCTTTCATGAAACAACGAAATGACATGGCGTTCCAAGCAAGCAGTCTAGCTGGTTGAGATGGCAAGTAAGATAATGACACATGGCCGAAAATCAAAGTGGTCAGTGAATTGGATCTAAGGACTAAAGGGTGGGTCCAAGAAGATGAGTCATGCTATAGGATAAGAAGTGACCTGGCAGATACAGGTGGCAAGGATAAAATGGATCCCGATGTTTTCTCTCAGCGAATAAAAAGTTGACATGTCAGTTCGGGAATGACTAGACACCAAGTGGACAAAGCTGAGTCAAACAACCCACATCTACTAGATTCAAGTAGGTTGTTAAGCATCAGGCAAGTTTGATATGATCTAATGGTTTGTGTGCGCTCACGAAAGTAAGATTCTCATGTTTTAAGGTCTGCAAAATGGCAAAAGAGCTAGTGGGCCCAAAGAACAGATAAAGCATAAAGATAAAAGAGGATCAACTCTATTTTGATGCAAGGGTTCTCATTGTTTCGTGGCTGCAAATCAGCCAAGGATTAAGGCCCACAAAATGGTGAAAGAGAAAGAGAGGTTCTTCCCAACATGACATGGAGTGACAACTATTACTTCTTGTAAAGCTTGATGGTGATGTGTCAATTGACACGTAGTTTTAAAAGGTGATTAAGGGCCCACCAAGGTGTAACCGGTGGTTATGCAGGAAGTAAGACACGTGGTTGACTTTGAACTAAACCGAAAGAGTTTTCTAGGGCTAATGGCTGAGTGCCATGTGGCATTTGTTAACAGGTGAATAAGCGGGGTAAGCAATGTCTAGATAAAGGTCTCACTTAAAGGATGGTCATCTCAAGATTGATCCAATGCTTCTCATTGTTTCATGGCCTGAAGATGTAAGCAGATTAACCTCTGCAAAATAGCGAAAAACCATTAGCTGTTAAGAAGAGGTGTGGTTAGTGAAAAAGTTGACAGTCCCGGTAGGAGTTAAAGGCTAGGCGGTTAGAGTTCCATCTCACACTTAGCGTAGCTTCGCGAAAGGAAAGTGCTTGCGGGATAAATCTTGTGAAATGGCAAAAAGGAGGTAAGGCCCAATGCACAGGTGAATAGGTTAAAATATTGTAAAGACCGATCAAGTCTCATTTGATCGAACGGTTGGCATGATTTTGTTTGGCAAAATTGCTAGAATGTTATGCTCTGCGAAATGGCGAAAGAGTAAAAAGAAAATTTTCAGGCATGTTGTGACTTGTTGGAGAAATTTTTTTGAATTCTTCTATGAATTCAATTCTGAAAGGATGACCAAAGCATTTGGTATCAATGTCGCAGTTAAGAGCCCGACTGCCATTTATGATCTCGGATCAATTGAATGAAGGCATCATTTTGAAAAGTTGTTGCAGAGAAGTGCTTGCAGAGCAAATTTCTTTAGTTGCAAAGTGGATTTCTTCAAGCAAAAAATAGGTTCTCTTGTACTCCTGTTTGGCAATTACTTAACAATGTGTTTTAATTGAGGTTTTGATTTATTACAGAATAGTTGGGGGTAGTAGTTAAATTGATTGCATAGTTTTTAAGATGACACCTAAAAGAGAATTCTCAAGAAAGGTTAATTACCAGGAGAGGGCTATCTGTGATGATTTCCTAGAATAGTTGACAATGTCAATTAATGTGGCAGCAAAAGTAAAAGAACTAGTGCCAAGACCTCGTCGCTTAAAAATAGGAGAGGGATTGTATGACAAAGGCAACTGGCTAAGAGACCCTCAAATTGGGTTGTCTGGGTTGGGATTATTTAAGGTTGGATTTGGTATGAAAAATTCTCTAGCCCCAATGAATAGTATCTGGCAGTAGGATGTAGGCAAATTGGTGGTCCCTGGAGTATTCATGGATGTGGATCTCCTAACTCAGGTTGCACACAACTATGACCCAATCACAAGAAGTGTCAAGGATAGAAGTGGGAAAACCCTCATTGAAATAAATAATGAGGAGTTCAGAAATGCTTTTGGGCTTAGTGAGTTTACCAATTTTCTAAAGCCTATTAATTTTAAATCACTAGCTCAGGTTTACAGTGTGCAGAGGAATCACCTTAGAAATGGGCTTCATAAATAATTCTTTGTGAAGATAGGTGGGTTAATAGTTTTAGGACCTAACACTAAGGAGCATTTCTCTTTAAATATGTTTACCCTTAGGGCCAAAGGATTATACTAGTCACTCTGCCAAATTCTAGGAGAAGATGCTGAGGCAAATATGCCAACTCATTACATGCTAATGATTGCTCAAATTTTGAACCCTTCTTTGGCAGTAACCTTTGACGGTGCTTCCTATATCACTGATGCCATCCATGAAGGATTAATAGGAATAAAGAATGGGAAAGTGGATAGGCCTTTTGGATGGTACTCCCTCCTAATGCATTTATTTTTGTTCAAGGGTGGTGACTATTTTGCAAGTGGAATGGATATTGTAAAAGGGAAGGATGGAGAGAAGATGCTAGTGTAGTTATGGAGTATAGTGCTATCATGGGACAGAGAAGATGCAAGCTTCTTAAAGTTTGATAAATATTTTGCATCTAATATTAGGACTCTTATCTGTTCAGAGAATCCAAGAGTCCCTAAGGTTCTTTTGGAATTCATTAGGCCAAAAGAGTTTGCTGAGAATATTAAAATTATCCACAATTGGGGTGATATCTACTTATACCTTGTGTCCATAGTATATGGTTTCAAAGGCAGTCCATTTTTGTTGCCCTATCAAGTCCCTCTTAAAGTAGGAATCATAGAGATCCTCAGGTAGATTGCTAGTGTGCAAGAGGCAGAGTTAACAAGCAGAGGTAAAGGGACCATTTTCCCTACAGTTACCATAGCACATCAATTTGTAATAATGAAAGGAGGTTGGAAGTGTTTTTAAGATTTCCTTCAACTATATCATTTGTCAATTGTAGTATCTCGGTGTGCTAACCCTAAAGATTTTATCAACAACATGATCAGAAAGAGGGCAATATGTAGAGGTAGACCCTGCCAGTTCCAGTTTCCTGAAGACGTCCTTAGGAATGAGTTTGATTTAGATGAGAAATATCTGAGGAAGGAAAAGTGGGTGGCCTATAAGAAGGCTTTAGGCTTTGTGCACCAATTTGACACTAGCTATGACCCTTTGTCTATCTTTCACCCCTTTGAAGATAAGATAAAGTTCTTAATTCTTTGTTTTGAGGATATGATGCAAACTGTCACGGGAATAGACCGACCTGCTGCCCAAACAAGCTTTTTCTTTCCAAAGGAGGTCCAACCTCATGTGGCACTGGCAAACCTTACTCACAACTTCCATTGCGGACAAGTCCTTTCTTGTTTCCAGACTACGCCATCCCTTTTCAAGTGTCCACCACCTGACCACATTAACATACACCCATGCAGAATAGAAGTACATGCCTACCCTCTCATGGGTTTCCTTCATCCTGATGTGCCTATCACTCCCTTCAAGTCCCCAACTCTACTCTAGCACTATCTTGTTGCACCACCCTTGCACCCCTGGTACAAGCTTACAGGTCTCCTCCATGCCTTCATCTTCTTGAGTCCCCCATAAGATGCTGACTACTGATAGTGACCCTTCCAGAACTCCTTAAGTCCTCTGGCTCCAACTCTGCACACTCCTTGAGCATGCCTAGTACTCCCATAGCACTAGTGCCCCATGTTGGCCTCCCTCAGCTCCTCTAAACCCTCAAGCACCAAACATATCTCATGGGATGACTAGACTCCCTGAGCTAGCTTCCTGTTTGTCTATCTCCACACAATGAACACAATATTGGGGCAATAGATAGCTTTATTGTTATGAAGAGACGGCCCTTGGCCTGGTCTACAAACAATTCCAACTCTGTCGCTGGTCACTACCTTGAATACTTCCCAAGAATCTGATTACAATTTCCTACCCCTAGATCAACGTCCACTCTTGAAATACCGGTACAGATACTACTGCACCTCACCCTTGGCGATAGCTTCTCATATAGACTCCTGATCCACGAAGACCCTGTCTCTTTTGGAAGTCAACCTAGTGCACCACTAACTCCCTCATGAGCCCTCTATAGCTTACCTAGTACATAACTCAGAACCCCTTCCTGGATGGGGACTCCAAGTCACACTACTTTGGGCCCCTGTCTTATGCCTACATGGCTTCATTGGTGAACTTGGTTCCCTATACATCCTATGCACAATAACCAGCTCCATGCAAACACCTAGTCTACGTCCCTTAGACTAACAAAACACCTTGAACTTCTACATGGGCACCAAGCTCTTCGCTTCATGATCCAATCCAATATCCTTGGTTGTTGAACTCTCCTTCAACTTGGTTGTGCTCCCAGAACAACTCGCCTATAGACCATGTCTTATTTTCGATCATGCAACTCATCCATCTTCATCACCCTCTTGGAATCACCTCATGGCTCGACTCAACATGAGCACACTTTCAGAACCCGGTCCCTACTACCACATTCGACCCCCACTCTAGGGCCTTGAGATCCCGGATCTCAATGCAAATCCCACTTCAAGTAACCTAGGTGTGTGTCCGACACATCACCCCACTTGTTCCACAAGACACATGGACTTCTAGCTCTGCAACTCAACCCACATAGCTTGCCCAACTCTCAAGCTCCCACATTTCGACATAGATAGCCCATTGTGCAGCCATCCCCCTTACAAGATCTTGGGTACTCCATTTCCCCAACTGGGACAATCCATTGCACAATCGTCCTCCTCGCAAGGGCCTAGCTACTCCACTTCCCTAGTCCTTGGGTCATACACAACTCCCTGGGAGTCATCCCCAACATTGGCTCAGTTACTCCCCTTCAAGGAGATAGGGACCATGAGAATGCATCCACCAGTAAACCTCACCATCCAATGATAAGGCAGGGTTACTCTACTTCACCCCTAATGTCCATGTAGGACCTCTATCTCCTTGAGACTATAGGGCAGGGTTACTCTTCTTCACCCCTAGGAGGAGGTGTCTACCACAAACCACCTTGGTGCACTCTTGGCTCTCGACCATTCTTTAAACCGATGCCCATATATAAGTTTTTCATCCAATTCTCACACAACTGTAGCTTGGCATTAACCATTTGTCAATCACCACAACTTCCACTTGTTGAGAATAACAAGGGACCTACAACCCTAGAAGCCTACTGATCTCCTCGAGACAGTAGCCCCTTACATCCTCCCCCACTTAAAACAGGTGATCTGCTCGGTGCTGGACCATTCGACCCGAGTCTCATCCTTGACAACATTAGGATCTGTTAAAAGTGAACTTCGAATTCACTTTGCCCTGCACTTGTATGATTTTTCTCCCTAACATACTTGACACTTGCCAGCATACCCCATATTTGACTTTCACTTGCATGAATCCCATCCAAGGCTAACTCACTTAGGCAACGCCATGAGTCAAGCTCACTGCCTTCCCACTGATCTTGTGAAGACACTCCCTTGCCTCCAACTGATCTCTGCAGCTAGTCCCCGACTCAACAACATATTGCAAGAACCTAGTCCTTGACTTCCACTAAGCTGACTATCCTTGTTTGAAAATCTGTGAAACAACTCTGTGATATTTGGTTGCACCATGCCCCTTACCAGCTTCTACATCTCCAAGACTCCACCATTTGCACCGCAACCCGATAGAACAACACAAACCATGCTCACCTCTCAACTCAACCACTAATGCCATCCTTAATGACACCTTTGTCTTCGGACTTCCACTTCTCCTGGATCCTATCCTAGCATCCACTGAAAGACATGCCTGCTACCAACCCTATTGTGCAAGCCCCTAGTATCTAGCCACCTTGAAGACACATACTCCATTGACCACAACACCCAACTGACTTCCCAAGTCACACATTCAACTTTTAGCTCTCAACTTCCTTTCTGTAGTTCCATCCTGATTGCCTATTGACTGACCCCGGTGCACCCCGCGTCTTATCCTATCCCCAACAACTCAACCAAAGAACAACAACCAACATACTCCCATTGATCCACCTCTAGATACACATGATCCTCCTAGTACTTGTCAACCACTTCCACCTCCTTGGTGTACTCTTGCAAACCCACACCTCATGAGTCTACCTTGGTGCACTTCCTTGAAGACACCCATCTTGCATTGCATCCCACACATTCTGTCTGCCCACTTCAATCTCTTGCGCTACTTTGTTTGACTCATGCACTATCCATGGAACACCCTGTGCCCTCAGTGCTGCAACCCAAAGAAACTACCAACGCCATTCAACTGACCAACCTCTTATGCATAATGCCTCTGCAATCAACATCCAATGTGGGCAAGGTACTCTCTCCTTCCCTTGACTTTCTTTGTGACGGTCCCATCTTTGGTTCCCAACCTTTAGACCTAACTTGCCACCAATTTCACACCTCAGATCATGTCCCAGACACAATCCTACATCTTAGGTGCACTTTCGTGAAGACACCAAACTCTTGCATTACATCCTACACATTCAGTGAACTCACTTCCATCCATTGTGCCACTTTGTCTAACTGACGCACTGTCCATGGAATGCCTTGCGCCATTGCTACTGCAACCCAAAGAAGCCACCAACATTTGTAAGCTAGCCAACCTCTTGTGCTCGATGCCTTTGCAAACCACATCCAATGTGGGCAAGGTAATGTCTCTTTCCCTTAACTTCCTTTGTGACTTGGCCCCTCAGTGGCTTTCCACCAGTGGACCTACTTCACCACCAAATTTACACCTTGGATCATGTCCCAGACACAACCCTACACCAGACTGGGAATGACCCTATGCCATCCCACAACCCAAATTGTTACACCTCAGACCTGTCCTTGACAAGATCCTACACCACACTGTACCTTACAGCTCCATCGATTTCACCTTGGATCTGTCCTTGACAAGACCCTACACCACACTACTCCTCGCAGCTCCTAACTTGATTTCACCTTGGATCCATCCTTGACAAGATCCTACACCACACTACTCTTCACAGCTCCTAACTCATTTGACTGGTCTTATATGCCACTGCCCTTGGACACTGCCATATCAAATCTTGTGGCCCTGCCGACTACTTCCAGCACTGAACCCTGTTCAATACCGACTCACACCTTGCCTACTTCGCTCCACCCAAACTACTAAGGCAATTCCTATGCAAGATTTCCCCACTAAGAGATCCACTCCTGATCCCTTGTCACTCCACTAGCATAGTCCCTTCCCAATGGAACTCGGCCCCAGGCACAAACTCCAACCAGCTAACTATCACTCATGGAACTCGGCCATAGACTTCACCATCCTTATCCCTACCTGGATTGTCCTCACATTTTTAGTGACCACGCCCTACTAGCCACCCCAGTCTTCCTGTCCTCAACGCTACAAACCACAATCCACCTTCGCAGTCATCCTTTGACCACTTGATAGCCCAGCTACCTCAGCTCATCTAACTAGCCCTACCAATTTTTATGCTTTGATACCAACTATCATAGGGCTAGACCAACCTACTGTCCAAATAGGCTTTTTCCTTCCAAAGGAGGTCCAACCTCATGCGGCACTGGCAAACCTTACTCACAACTTCCATTGTGGACAAGTCCTTTCTTGTTTCCATACTATGCCATCCCTTTTCAAGTGTCCACCACCTGACCACAATAACACACACCCATGCGAAATAGAAGTACATGCCAACCCTCTCATGGGTTTCCTTCATCTTGATGCTCCTAGCACTCATTTCAAGTCCCTGACTCTACTCTAGCACTATCTTATCACACCACCCGTGCACCCCTGGTACAAGCTTATAGGTCTCCTCCATGCCTTCATCTTCTTGAGTCCCCCATAAGACCCTAACTACTGACACTGACCCTTCCAAAACTCCTTAAGTCCTCCGGCTCCAACTCTACACACTCCCTAAGCATGCCTAGTACTCCCATAGCACTGGTGCCCCATGTTGGCCTCCCTCAGCTCCTCTAAACCCTCAAGCACCAAACATATCTCATGGGATGACTAGACTCCCTGAGCTAGCTTCCTATTTGTCCATCTCCATACAATGAACACAATACTGGGGCAATAGATAGCTTTATTGTTATGAAGAGATGGCCCCTAGCCTAGTCTAGAAACAATTCCAACTCTATAATTGGTCACTACCTTGAATACTTCCCAAGCATCCGATTACAATTTCCTGCCCCTAGATCAACATCCACTCTTGAAAAACTAGTACAGATACTACTGCATCTCACCCCTGGCGATAGCTTCTCATATAGACTCCTGATCCACGAAGACCCTGTCTCCTTCGAAACTCAACCTGGCACAACACTGACTCCCTCATGAGCCCACGACAGCTTACCCAATACACAACTCAAAACCCCTTCCTGGATGGGAACTCCAAGTCACACTACTTTGGGCCCCTAGCCTATGCCTACATGGCTTCACTGGTGAACCTGGTTTCCTATACATCCTATGCACAATAACTAGCTCCATGCAAACACCTAGTCTAAGTCCCTAAGGCTGGCAAAACACCTTGCACTCCTACTTGGGCACCAAGCTCTTCGCTTCATGTTCCAATCCAATATCCTAGGTCGCTGAACTCTCCTTCAACTCAGTTGTGCTCCCAGAACAACTCGCCTATATACCATGTCCTCTTTTGGGTCATCCAACTCATCCATCTTCATCACCCTCTTGGACTCGCCTCCTGGCTCGACTCAACGTGAGCACACTTTTGGAACCGGGTCCCTACTGCCACATTCGAACCCCACTCTAGGGCCTTGAGATCCCAGATCTCAATGCAAATCCCACTATAGGTAACCTAGGTGTGTGCCCGACACATCACCCTACTTGTTCCACAAGACACATGGACTTCTAGCTATGCAACTCAACCCACATAGCTTGCCCAACTCTCAAGCTCCCACATTTCGACATAGATAGCCCATTGCACGACCATCTCCCTTACATGATCTTGGGTACTCCATTTCCCCAGCTGGGACAATCCATTGCACGATCATCCTCCTCGCAAGGGCCTAGCTACTCCGCTTCCCTAGTCCTCGGGTCATAGACAACTCCACGGGAGTCACCCCCAACATTGGCTCAATTACTCCACTTCATAGAGATAGGGACCATGAGAATGCATCCACCAGTAAACCTCACCATCCAATGATAAGGCGGGGTTACTATACTTCACCCCTAATTTCCATGTAGGACCTCTATCTCCTTGAGACTAGAGGGCAGGGTTACTCTTCTTCACCCCTAGGAGGAGGTGTCTATCACAGACTACCTTGGTGCACTCCTAGCACTTGGCTATTCTTTCAACCGACCCCCATATATAAGTTTTTCATCCAATTCTCACACAACTGTAGCTTGGCATTAACCATTTGTCAATCACCACAACTTCCACCTACTAAGAATAACAAGGGACTTACAACCCTAGAAGCCTACTGATCTCCCCAAGATAGCAACCCCTTACATCCTCCCCCACTTAAAATAGGTGACATCCTCAGTGTCGGACCATTCAACCCAAGTCTCGTCGTATGCAACATTAGGACCTGTTAAAAGTGAACTTCGGATTCACTATGCCCTGCACTTGTATGATTTCTTTCCCTGACATACTTGACACTTACCAGCATACCCCATATTTGACTTTCACTTGCATGAATCCCATCCATGGCTAACTCGCTTAGGCAACCCCCTGAGTCCAACTCACTGCCTCCGCACTGATCTTGTGAAGATGCTCCCTTGCCTCCAATTGATCTCAGTTGCTAGTCCCGGACTCAACAACATATTGCAAGAACCCAGTCCTTGACTTCCATAAAGCTAACTATCCTTGTTTGAACATCTGTGAAACAACTTTGTGATATTCGGTTGCACCATGCCCCATACCGGCTTCTACATCTCCAAGACTCCACCGTTTACACCTCAACTCGACAGAACACCACAAACCATGCTCACCTCTCAACTCAGCCACTAGTGCCATCCTCAATGACACCTTTGTCTTCCAACTTCCACTTCTCCCGGATCCAATCTTAGCATCCACTAAAAGACACGCTTGCTACCAACCCTGTTGTGCAAGCCCCTGGTATTTGGCCACCTTGAAGACACATACTCCATTGACCACAACACCCAACTAACCTCCCAAGTCACACATTCAACTTTCAGCTCTCAACTTCCTTTCTATAGTGCCATCCTGATTGCCTGTTGACTGACCCCGGTGTGCCCTGCGTCTTATCCTATCCCCAACAACTCAACCAAAGAACAACAGCCAACATACTCCCATTGATCCACCTCTAGATACACATGATCCTCCTAGTACTTGTCAACCACTTCCACCTCCTTGGTGTACTCTTGCAAACCCACACCTCATGAGTCTGCCTTGGTGCACTTCCCTGAAGACACCCATCTTGCATTGCATCCCACACATTCCGTCTGCCCACTTCAATCTCTTGCGCTACTTTGTTTGACTCATGCACTATCCATGGAACGCCTTGTGCCCTCAGTGCTGCAACCCAAAGAAACTACCAATGCCATTCAACTAACCAACCTCTTATGCATAATGCCTCTGCAATCCACATCCAATGTGGGCAAGGTACTCTCTCCTTCCCGTGACTTTCTCTGTGACGGTTCCATCTTTGGTTCCCAACCTTCAGACCTAACTCGCCACCAATTTCACACCTCAGATCATGTCCCAGACACAATCCTACATCTTAGGTGCACTTCCATGAAGACACTGAACTCTTGCATTACATCCTACACATTCATTGAACTCACTTCCATCCATTGTGCCACTTTGTCTAACTGACGCACTATCCATGAAGCGCCCTACGCCCTCAGTGCTGCAACCCAAAGAAGCCACCAACATTTGTAAGCTAGCCAACCTCTTGTGCTTGATGCCTGTTCAAACCACATCCAATGTGGGCAAGGTACTGTCTCTTTCCCTTGACTTTCTTGGTGACTTGGCCCCTCACTGGCTTTCCACTAGTGGACCTACTTCACCACCAAATTTACACCTCGGATCATGTCTCAGACACAACCCTACACCACACTGGGAATGACCCTATGCCATCCCACAGCCCAAATTGTTACACCTCAGACCCATCCTTGACAAGATCCTACACCACACTATACCTTACAGCTCCATCGATTTCACCTTGGATCTGTCCTTGACAAGACCCTACACCAGACTACTCCTCACAGCTCCTAACTTGATTTCACCTTGGATCCATCCTTGACAAGATCCTACACCACACTGTTCCTCGCAGCTCCTAACTCATTTCACTGGTCTTATATGCCACTACCCTTGGACACTGCCATATCAAATCTTGCAGCCTTGCTGACTACTTCCAGCACTGAACCCAGTTCAATACCGACTCACACCTTGCCTACTTCGCTCCACCTAAACTACTAAGGCACTTCCCATGCAAGATTTTTCCCACCAAGAGATCCACTCCTGATCCCTTGTCGCTCCACTAGAATAGTCCCTTCCTGATGGAACTCGGCCCCAGGCACAAACTCCAACCAGCTAACTATCACTCATGGAACTCGGCCACAAACTTCACCATCCTTATCCCTACCTGGATTGTCCTCACATTTTTAGTGACCATGCCCTACTAGCGACCCTGGTCTACCTGTCCTCGACACTGCAAACCACAATTGATAGCCCAGCTACCTCAGCTCATCTAACTAGCCCTACCAATTTTTATGCTCTGATACCAACTATCACGGGGCTAGATTGACTTGCTGCCCAAACAGGCTTTTTCCTTCCAAAGGAGGTCCAACCTCATGCGGCACTGGCAAACCTTACTCATGACTTCCATTGCAGACAAGTCCTTTCTTGTTTCTAGACTACGCCATCCCTTTTCAAGTGTCCACCACCTGACCACATTAACACACACCCATGTGGAATAGAAGTGCATGCCAACCCTCTCACAGGTTTCCTTCATCATTGTTGGTATCCACCTCTGCTAAGTCATCTGTGTTGGTTTAGACAAGATCACCAACCAACCACACAACTGGTGCATACCTACTAATTCTCTAACCCTGTTGGTTATACCATAACCGGTCTTCCTTCAATCTTTCACATTGTTGTTCTGTCGGTGGAATACCATTTCTTGATCACTTCACTTGCAAAAAAATAATAGAACATCTTTATCAGATAAGAGCTCTTCACTTGTCACTTTGTCAACTTTATCAGTGGACATACTTACCAGTAATCACCTTGATGACACCATGTCATCGATCTTCATCTGCTTCCATCTGAGGCATCTGCATTCTAGTTGTACTCTCAGTCTGCAATTGCTTGACCTTGGCTTCTTTTTCATCAACCCGAACATCATCCTACCGATTTGTCAAAGTGACAAACCCATCATTTCTTTACTCTTCCGTCTCTGTCTCAATAGCTCAACTTGCCAACTCTAGCTGATCTAGTGCATATCTCTGATTTCATGCACTTGAGGCATATTTGATTTTCACTGGTTGATTTGGTGTGAGCCTTCAATCATCTACCTTTAATATTTATGACTTATCCCAGAGCATTATCACTTACCGGTGGGAGTGTATCCTTGTCATCTGCCTTCGGTATTGCACCAATATGCCTTAGCTAACATTAAGCAGATACATCTCTAATTAGGAACAATTGATCTAGTTGAGCATGCTCACTATTAGTCATATCTTCAAAATGTGATATCTTCTTCATCTGGTGGGAGTCCT
The DNA here is from genome assembly GCF_030272615.1 of Cryptomeria japonica. Taxonomy (NCBI): domain Eukaryota; kingdom Viridiplantae; phylum Streptophyta; class Pinopsida; order Cupressales; family Cupressaceae; genus Cryptomeria; species Cryptomeria japonica. Next base: position 520,998,103 of record NC_081412.1, on the reverse strand, counting down.
ACTAATTGACATCCATCTGCATACTATCTCTACACTTCTACATTAGCTCACCCTGCATTCTAACCGATCACATGCTTTCCAGTTGGTAACCATACACTGCCATCAAATCACTTACCAATTATTATACCATATCGGTCTCCTGTCCTTATGTCTTCAACACAAGTCAACACTAACTTGTGTATGAGTGACTCCAATGATCATAATGCAGGTTGATATTATATTTCTTACTGGTGACAAGATATACCAATAACCTGCTATACTAGTTGACAACAATGATACCATTACTGGTTGACATCAATGACAACTATACCAACAATCTCTCAATCTAGTTGTCATGCTATACTAGTTGACATCAATGACAATACAATACCAACAATCTCCCCCTTTTCCATTGGTGTCAACATATGTACTATTTGACATACTACAAATTCTCTCCCCCCCTTTGACAACAATGGAAAAGGGGACTGACAGAGTTTCTCTCCCTTTTCTCTACCAGTTTCTTCTCCCTCTTTTGACCACTTACTCTGCATCCTCTCATCCAACAACACTTGAGATAGAGGGCTCAAACACCAACTGTTGGTTAGACTTCATCATCTCCCCTTTTGATATGTAGAAGGTTATTTTGAACCTAATTTGCTGATACCAAGTGTTGAGGCTAACACTGATACCAATTAATAACACCTGTATCCTCTCTGATACCAAATGCATGTTCTCCTCCTATTTAGGTAACTCTTCCTTGCTACAAGAAACACTTCCGATGGTCCATTTGTGATTTCAATAAAGTACAAATTGGATAGACATTTAAATACCTCACAACCCTGGACCGATGAGCACATCCAAAGACTCAATCATACTAGTACAACCATAGATACTTCCAATCCCCTTATATCTAGCATGTATGATACAAATCAGAAAATATGGCTGTGAACTTCCCCTGAGCCATAGATCTCAAGTCATATTTGCCTATCAAGTTCTAAACTAGTTCACCAATCTGCACCTTATACTAGTTGAGTTGTGTATGTGTGATCAACTGATGATCTTCTAGCTCTATAATATCCATCACAACTTATGGTATGATCTTATATGAACACAATGCCATACCACATCACTATCATGCCAAAATATCAAACCGATTAGCCCATCAAGATGCATGCATACATGATCAACTAGTAGGCTATGATATGTCATTTAGGTCTTTTCTAATATCATCTAAGACATAATAACTTCAATCCGTGCAACCAGACTTATTGCAATGATCTCAAACCTCATTGACTTACATAACCTGCAATACCAGTTAGTATCCATACCGGTAACATACTGCACATACTGGTTTCCTATACCAGTCCATTATCTCCATTGGAGCACCTTCCTCTAACTCCTATCTTCTTGTGTTGAGTTCCTTTGATTCCAAATGCAATTTAAGCATCCTATTGACACATGCATAAGTATTTCGTCTCTCATCTGTAGATGTGTAGCCAAGGTGGCAACTAACATTGCCATCTCATCTTCTTCCTTTATACCGACATTAACTTGTCCTTCCATTTGTCCATTTCCACTAAGGGGGGTGAATAATATGATGAATAAGTAACTCCCCCTAAGATCTTGCATCTCCTTTAAACCTTAGGAGATATCACTTGTGCATTGAATGCATAGTGTTGGTCCATGGTCCTACTCTCTTCCTTCTTCCTCCAAGCCTACTTGGTCTCAATACTCTTCCCATTTTTAGTCCTTCGAGAAGGTCTTGCCTTCTTCTACTGATTAGTCCTTTCTCTACCAGATTTTGCAGAATGACCAGAAGCATTGTTGTAGAAATAGACTGTGTTCATACCAAGCGGTTGTCTTGAGGACCTTCTATCAAACCGGTTGGACTATCTTCTTTTGGTCATGCTATTATAACTAGCTACCAGAACTGGTGGACCTCTTGATCTTGCACAAACACTTCTCCTTTTGTTCCATGTAGCTCTTTGATGCTCATATTCTCTATACCCACTTTTATATTGAGCATGACTATTATAATAGTTATCATGTGACTGTAATCTCTTCTTCCTGCATTCATGACTTCTATGGCCAAAACCACTACATCTCTGATAGACAATATTATTATTTCTAGGAATAATATTTTGGCTATTCCTAGACCTCATTTTGCATTCATCTACCTTATGACCATAATCTTTGCATGCAAAGTAGTAACAGGAGAAAGGGGACTCATGACTTACAAATTTATTCTTCCATGCATGAGATCTTACTGGTTTGGCTTCTCCATTTTTTCTTCTCCGGGTGTGGAATCTAGATTGTCCACTCTTGATAGTTCTTCCATCTAATCCCATCATCTTCCACACTTTTCTTGACTTGTGAAAAACAACATCTCTTTGTCTTCTACAAGTAGGAGGTCTTCCTAGTTGTCATCTCAAGTTCTTACTTCCGGTGAAGCTACCTTCTCTCATCTTTCCTTTTCCTTTAGGATCAACATTGTTCCTCCTTGTAGCACCAGTCTTCTTTAGATTCATGTCCTCACTAGTTGTAGTTAGATCAACCTTCTTCCTAGTAGTATTTCAGACAGTGAAGGTTTGTCCTTTGTTATCTCAATTTGAGGAGATAAACTGTATGTCTTTGTGGGAGACATTCATGCTGATGGAGCATTCACCGGGATCACATCCTAATCCTTTGGTATCCATGGAATGTTTTTTATTTTTCAACATTTTATCCATTGCATCACTATTGCCATCAAATTGAATCCTCACCTTGAGCTCATCCTGACATTTCTCAAGGTCTTTTCAGAGATCCTCCATTCCTCCTTCTAGCTGTTGATACTCTTTATTTTTTGCCTCTAGCTTTGATGCTAGATCTTTACACCTGCATTCCTCCATGTCTTCTTGTTGAATCTTCAACTCTGAGATGCATTTCTCAAATTCTTCAAGGCATTTGATTAACCAGTTTTTTTCCACAATGGTAGAATTCTTGGACAACTTGTACTCATTTCTCACTCTGCTAAGCTCATTGATTGCACTTACAATTTCTCCTTCAAGATCAACTTATGCTTCATCTTCTTTTTCATATTCACTATCACTGCTAAACACATCTTGCTAGTAGGAATGATCTACATGATGACTCTTAGATGTGTGCTTCTCATCTTCTATCTCTTGAGCCATGAAGATGTGAGTTTCCTCTATTAGGATTCCCACAGATACTAAGAGGGGGGGGTGAATCAGTATCTAACCGGTGAATATAATTTCTTAACTTAAAACATGTAGAACATATTATAACAGTGTATCCATATGTAAGAAATAATGCAATAAATAGAATTAAAAGCATCCACATGAAAAGCACACCATGACACAAGGATTTAATGAGGAAACCTGGTGTGGGAAAAACCTTGGTGGGATTTGTGACCCACAATATTCACTTACTGGCCAATAAGAGAAAATTACTTACAAGAGGGGCCTGCACATGCAGGAAGGCCAATTGCCTAGAGCTCAGTGCTCAATGGGAAGTCTCACTGACTTACAATGTGGATTATACAAATCCAATATCTTGTACTACTTTACAATAGCATCTATAATGCCAGATCCAGTACCAGTTTCTGCTTTGTTCTTGTGAGGCCCTACCCTGACTCAGCTTGACATTTTTTGTTATTTACATATTGAGGCTATTATGGATGCTTTATTTTATGCTTTATGGATTTAGAACGTATATTATTCCATGATTTGGATCACATTGACGTATATTGATGCTTCATTTTATGCATTATGATTATGGAACTTTATATGTTGCTAGAATAGGATCATTTTGAAATGATGTATGCCAATATTGGATTTGCAGGACTTCATTCTGATGATAGAAATAGGATGCTTATTATATGAAAGGTTCAATTTTGAGGATTATGATAATTGCTTATGTGGAATCAAATTTAAATGAATGGGATATTGAATTATTATTGTCAAATGTATGAGTGCTTGATGTGCAATGAAATCCATGTGTTTAATTAAATATATAATTGTGATTATTTGAAATTACTAATGTGTTAATTGAGATGCACAGGAAAATTATCCATGTGACCATGGTTATAATATGGAGAACCAAACCTAGACCTATGTACGTTTATAAAGCTAGGGGTTGTCTATTTGGAGAGACAACACCCCATTCATATGGTATTTTATTGGTGAAGTGAATGATGCTTGAGTGTTAAAATTGGTTCTATGTATATGTATAATCCTACAAGAGACAAATTCCATGTGTGATTTTTATATTGTATTTTATTGTGTCACTTGACACATGTGCTGATTAGTGTCATTGATTTTGACTTGTCTCTTGGAGGGAGTTTTGTTTCTACCAAAGCCATTCAAACACAAGAGTGTGGTCCCAAATTTGCCTTGGGTAGGGAGTCTTGGGAGTGGTCAACTCAGGTTTGACCCGTAGGTTAACTTCAGTTGGGTTTCTAAGGGGTCAAATGGACTCCTAGGGTCAGTTTTAGGGCTTTTCCAAAGGTCCAAAGGGTATACCTATGGGTTAGGGGTATTTTTAAACATGTGACTACTCTCATGTGACTGTTTAGTCACCTCAAAAAGTGGTTTTCCCAAGGTGAGCGAAAATTCAACTTAGAAGGTTCCTCCTAGGATAGACAACCTTCCCTTTTGATATCAAACTCTCTTCCCCATCCTCTCTCACCTTTTCCCTTTCCATTTTTAGCAGCATGTAAGAGGTTGGGAAGAGCAACCAATGGGAACTCTCACCTTACCCAAGGGGTTGGGAAGTGTGAGAGAAGCCTTCTTAGGCAAGGATTAGGGACTTAGTGAGTAATCACCCACTCTCCATGGTTGGAGATTATGCATTTTTTTGAAAATTAGTTCTAGGATAGAATTTTGGTGAAGTGTTGGTGGAAAGTTTGTGTGGATTTGGGCAGCTCATCCCCAACTAAGTCTAACATACCTATTGGCAGATTAAGGTTGGTTTTACTTCCTTTTGTTATGTTGTTTATGTTGTTTTGAAAGAAAGAAATGCTTGTATGAGGAGATGTGTATATGTAATTTGTTTTGAAGGAGAAAAGTGTAAATTTTTTCCTTTCCTTATTCTTTGTTTATGTGTTCTTGTTTTGGGAGTGTCCAAGGCCTCCTACTCTTGGGAGAGTAGGATGGTCTTGGGGTGGAAGAAGTATGACAGCCTTGGGTGAGAGGCTCTCCTTATGGAGAGTGATCTCAAGGGTGTCCTTTGTGACCCTTGCTGCATAGCCTTGTGTATGCATTTCGGGGTCATAAGGGGAGAAAATATGGCTTTTATGCCTTTGGGGGGCATAAGGTGTGGAGATGAATTTGTTGTATTTTGTTTTGCCATGAGGTGGCTTGAGTTGTATTATGCTTGCAATCTCCCCAATGGTATTTGGTCCACTTCCACCCATGGAAAGTTCATCACAAGTTGTGGTGAGAGTGTAGCTTGGGATGGGAAAATGCATGTTGAGTGTTTGCCCCTTATTTGTTGTGTTTGTTTGTTTGTTTGTTTGTGACCCATCTAGTGCTTGGTTCTCCAAGCTCGGGGGTGACTTCTAGTAAGCCTAGGCTGGGAGGTGAGCTCTCCATGGTCAAAGTTGTATTTTGTTGTAGGTTGCTTGGGATGGAAAATAAAAGATAAAGGGAATAGTTGCTGTTCTAAGTTGTAGAAAAAGTTTCCAAAAAAAAAGATTGTATTTATTTTGTAGCAAAAAAAAAAAGAGAGCTATTGTTGTATTTATTTTCCAAAAGAAAAGAAGTGTATGTATTTATTCATAGTCCTATGGAAGGGAGATTCTAGTTGGGGTTTTCAAACCCATTTGTATTTTTATTTACCTTGTATTTTAGCTTGCTAAAGAAATGTATTTCTCCTATTTGGTTAGTTTTGCAAAAAGGAAAGATGGAATATATGAGCTTGTATTTAAATCTTCATTTTAAAAAAAAAAAAGGAAATAAAGTTGTTGCATTTATGTTTATTCTGCAAATAAATTAATTATGTTATTACATGTTCATTTATGTTTATTTATGTTGTTGCAAATAAAATAAATCTGCCATTTATTCTTTCATTTAATGCAGAAAATAAATCCTATAGTAGTAGCATATTTTATCAAAAAAAAAAAAGATTAGGATATAGCTCTAGTTTTATTTTGTCTACCTGGAGGGATTATATTTAAGCTTGTTGTTAGAATGCATTGTGGATATTAGTTGCAGAATATATAAAACAAAAAAAAATAGAATATAAAACTCATATTTTCAGCCTATTGGAAAAGAATAATTCACCCATCATCTTGCTGAAACTAATAGTATTAATTTCTGCATGTATTTTAAGGTTTATTTAAAAGGAAGGAAAAATCATAGGTTGTTTTAGTGTGTTATTGAAATAAATAAATAAATAAATAAATATATATATATATATATAATTATATAAATTTATATTTGTACATTTAAATATGTTATTCTGGAAACTTATATTTTTCTTAAACAAATATATATATATATATGTATGTATATATATATATATAAATGTTTTAACTTATTTTAAATAAAAAAAAAAAAACCTTTAAAAAAATTTGCATTGAAGATAGAGTGGGTCGCAGCTGTGGGCGGCGATGTCCACAGGTTGCGGGAGCCGCAACTGTGGGCAGTGATGTCCACAGGTTGCGGGAGCCGCAACTGTGGGCGGCGACGTCCATAGGTTGTGGGAGCCGCAGCTGTGGGCGACGACATCCACAAGCTACGGAGCCCGCAACCATGGGCGGAGCCATCCCCAGCCTGCAGGTGTAGCCACATGGGAACCGCCACCTCCTCCACTTTCCTTCTCCCACTTGCTCCGTCTGTTCGACCTCCCCCACCACTTCCCCCTTCAGTTCCTTCGAGAAATGGAACTCGGGCCACCGCGCCCTCACCTGCACACACACACTCACAAAAAAAAATAGAAGCTTCACACACACAGCACACACACAAAAAAAAAGAATATTATGTTGTCACACACATGCCCTAACCCTAATTTCGGGTTAGGGAAAATACAAATAGGAATAAAAGAAAAGAATATGTGAGGTAATAAGAAAATAACTAAATAAAAGAAAAGAGAGCTCCATTAATCCTTGAGTATAAACACACACACACACAGATATATATATATGTGTGTGTGTGTGTGTGTGTGTGTGTGTGTGTGTGTGTGAATATATTTTGTTTACATTCCCTCACACTTGTTAAATATATATATATATATATATATATATATATATATATATATATATATATATATATCTTATCAACACACACACACACACACACACACATATATATATATAATTAAATTCTATATTTATATGGAATCAAAATAGTTATTTGTAAAATAATTAATGCACTTTACAATTATTAAATAAATGTAAAAGCATTTTAATAAGGAGGTTTTAAACTCTTTGGAAGGATAAATCCTTGGGGAAAATTAAATGATATATGTTGGGTCTAATTGGCCCCTTTTAAATTTTAAATTATAAGGTATTTTAATTTATGGAAATTTTATTTAATAGATTTGTTTAATCTAATAACTAGGACAAAATTTATTTAGACCTTAGGTAATTAAAGAACTATAAGAGATTATTAATCAATTAATTTTGAGATCATTGGCTAAGTGAGTTCAATTATTCATTAATGGAAGATAATATTAATTTTGTTGGAAAATTATAATCCGCTTTTAACTTAGATGTTTTATTTTGCCAAATTGGCTTAGTGGTTAGATTCACTCCAAAAACATAGTTAAGACTAAAATAGTTTTGCATTATTTTAATAAGTTGGTTGTACTAGGTTAAGTATTTTAAAAAAAAAATTATTTCATTTGTGCCCAAAAGTTTGGGCGTGATAGTTCTTTACATAAAACCTTTAACCTATATTTCACATAATAGGTCGGCCTAATATCTTTTTCTTATCTCCTACAAAATGTCTACAATGATCTCTCTTATATATAAGAGTCATTTTACAATTTTCCAAGTCGGCTTACAAAGTTTAAACAATAATAAACAAAATATAATATATCAAAAATCCTATCGGCCTCTGTGCCGGTATGCTTCCTTTCTTTGTGTCGGTGCCAGTGGTTTGGGTGCCAGTGTAGAGTCTGGTCTTGCTAGTGTCGGTGTAATGCATTTCTGGTGTAATGCCTTGCCAGTGCCATAGGATTGTATGGTTGTCATCAATGACAAAACCTTCAATCACCTACAATGTCTCATTGGAGTGTGCATATGCCAACAATCTCCCCCTTTAGCATTGACGGAAACACTCATGAGAAAATTCAAAAGTGTATCCAAAACTTTAATCCAAAAATGTTTCCAAAAATATGTTACCAAAAATATAAGAACTCTCCCTGAGTAGATAAGTCTTTTGCCAGTTATTTTCTCATACTATTACTCCCCCTTTGGCATCAATGAAAAAGGTTATCAAGATGTCAATAGAGTTGTAGTCTCAACCTTGTAATTGGGTAGTTACAATTTGAAATAGATCCGCCAAAATCAAGTTTATACTCTCCATAAACTTCTTATTGTCTCTTATTTTTGTCTTTGTTCTTTTAACTGTACCAGTGAGGTGTTGTATATGCTCTGTCAGTGTTTTTTGTCCATGTACAAGTGCCTCAGATATTTCCTGCCACAATGATGCTAGATAGTCCAATCTTGGACTTAGTTTTAATCTCAAATTCTTTGCCTTATTTACTATTCTCTCCTTTTCTCTTTCTAGCTTAAGTAACTCTTCCTCAAAATTTGTTATCCTTTGCTCAAAAACTGATAATGTATCAGGTGAGTTAATAAAATTATCAGCAATTTTATTTATTTCATCCTATACCTTGCTCATTTTTTTATCTATGCCTACTGTCAAAAAGTTTGTCTTGTAGGTGTCTTTGTACAAAGTTTTGTATTCTTTCAATAAGTTACATAGTTCCAGTAGAAGTGTGTCAAATTCCCTAGTACACTTCTTTATCTGATCTTCAAAGAATTTTTGCTTTTCAATTTCTACCTCAATCTTCAAAGTCTCTTCCTTTATTTTCTCAATAGTCACTATGTTCTCAGTGATGTATTTGCACAAAGTATCAAGTTGTTTTAAACAATCCTTATTTTCTATGTTACAGTTAGGAGAAATTACCTTCAAAATTGGGATTGTGTCATCTATAGCTTTATAAGCCTGTGAACTACAATCTATTATCCTTTTAATTGAATCTAAGAGTACTTTAGTTACATTTGTTGATTTGTGGCCTGCTGAGGAGGAACCAACATTTTGAATTCCGTCGGTGGAGGAAGTAACCAAGCTTGTTGTGACCTCTGGTAGGTCTATTTGTGTTTGCATTTCTTTAAGCAATGGTTTGTGTACTTCTCCTATTGCCGGTTGTACTATTTTCTCATGACTCTGTTCCTGTACCTGTTCTTGTTCTGGAGCCTTCTGCTCTTCTTGTTTCTCTATCTATTCTCCTATGTTATCATCTATTGGTTTCTCTTGTGTTTGATCAGTTTGCTCAGTTACTGGTGGCTCACTAGCCATGTTTGTCTTACCAGTTGTATCTTTATCTACCATAATGTTGATCTTTTGTGTATCAACATCAACTGTGTATAGTACCTCAGGATTAGGATTAGTATCCTTTATGTCCATACTCTCATCTGTCGGTTGATCTTCAGTAGTTTTTACCGGTGATGTAATTTGAGGCGGTGGGGATAAGTTATCTTTAACTTTGATACTCGAAGGTCCACCAACCTTTCCTTTTCCTTTGTCTCTCTCTTTCTGATATACCTTTATTGGTTTGGGGTTCCTGTATTCTTCCTATTTTTCTTTCTCAACAAGAAATATGTCCCATGCATTTTCTATTTCTTCAGTTACCTCATTAACTCTTCCAACCATTAAAGAAATATGTCAGTGTGCAGTAGAGAATACTGACTGGTTGGCTTCAACAATTAAATCATCTATCTCCTTAGGTGAGTTTACTGGGTAAACAACTAGTAACTTTTCAATTTTGATTTTCTTTTCAAGCTCTATAACAACTTGTCTTCTAGGTTCCAGTCTTTTGAACAGTTCATCTGGTACTTCATCTATCACTTTCATAAAAAATTTCTTATACATGTCCATGTGCAAAATAACACTATTTTCCACTTGTTCTTTTTCATCTGCTGTCAAGGTGTCGTAGACCTTTCCTATGATTTTGAGTTTCCCTTCCTCTATAATTTCATTTAGCAATATGTCAAGAGGGGCCAAGTTTTGTTTTGTTCTCTTCTTCTTCTTGGGTGTCAATTTCTTTTTTGGTGTAGTCTTTTTAACCGTAGATCTCATTGCTTGATGTTTTTGTCTAGTTCTCCTAGGTAAGGGTGTGGTTGCCGGTGAAGGATCTCTTTTCCTTACAACTCTTTTGAAAGCTATAGGCATGTCACTCTACGAAGAGGTGCCTACCGGTGATAGGTGAGTCTCAGGCTGTAGAGTTCCTAACTCATCCTCAATGATACCGGTTTGCTTTAATATATCTTCTTTACTGGCCTTTGCCTGTCTAGAACCTCTTCTCGCAACTGCCTTGACCTTTTTCACTCTCTTCTTAGATTGAATTTGTTTTTCTATGGTCTCAGCACTACCAAATACTTCTTCCTTTGGTTCATTTGGTGCTTCAAAAAGTGCTTTAGCATAAGTCTCAATTATATGATCATCTATCTCATAGCCCATCTCTATTACCCAGATTGTTCTTGGGATGACTACTTCCATCTAGATCTCATCCTTTTTTATTGCAAAACATATATCATCCTTGTACTTGTCAACAATCTTCTGTGATAATCTGATTCTATTCTTCATTTTGGCCTTAAGTGCTTGAAAGTATTCATGGATATTCTTTTCCTTGTCTTCACCCATGTTTTTGAATAGTTCTGTCAACTATTTTCCTACCGTTATATCAAATCCAAGTACTTTATAGCATATACCGGGAACCTGTTTGGTTATGTGTAGCATCAAGCATACAAGCAGATTACCAAACCTAAAAGTTCCTTTCTTATCTTTCTTTATCTTTCCTAAGTTATCAATTAACTCATCTTTTAACCATTCACATATGTCAATTTTCACATTGTTTGTAACCATACCATAAGTACTCTTAATGCATAAACTTGAAACAAAGTTGAGTCTATTTGCATGAGTAGCTTTATACCCTAAAATCATGCTAACAAATCTCACATTTATATTTGTTACATCATTTACCCTCAGGGACCTTCTGTTAGATGTTGCACCAGTTAAGTTCATTACTAGGTCATTGGAGACCTTTTTAGTCTTGTCTGGTCTTTTATCGGTGGAAGGTAACCCTATGACAGCTTTCACAGCTTCCTTGGTAATTTTGTGAATTGCATCTAACCAGAAAAATTCACCATGTACCCTGCTTAAGACTATCCTAATCACATCCTTTGGAAATTCAGGAATGCAGAGGATTTCAGTAAATCCTAGGGTTTCAATGATTTTATGTTCCAGTTTTACATTTCCAAAATTATCACATATGACAGATTTATACACTGTTTTGATCTCTTCATCTCCTGATTCCTCTATGTTACAGTGAATGTAAATTCTGGGGTCTTCAGCATAAACAACTCCTTTTGGTATTTGAGAGAAAGCACCTATATTGTCATCTTTCTTTGCTACCTTGGGAACTAGTTGAAATATGGGCCTAGGGCATTTTATAACCTTGACTATAGTAGGGTTTCCTATATATTCAAGTGCAGAGGTGGATGCCATGATGATAAATACCTTTTTCTATCTTTAGATGGATTGATTGCTTGAAGTACTTCACATCTTTGCTTGAAATCCCTTAGCTCTGCAAATTTTGCGCTCTACGAATGTTTGAAATCATGGTGAAATGAAATGGAGCCATAACCACAAATTTATAATGTTTATTTGTCATCTACCACATTTAATGCATGCAAGTTAAGTAGTCACTTAACATTGTCTGTCGGTAATGAAGTAATTTCCAACTTCTCATCTCTAACTGAGGGAATAATAGCACATGTGTCATTAGATTGCCAAACCCTCAAGGAAACTATCTTCAATTTGATGAAGAACTTAATGCCAGTGGAGAACTACTCTTTCCTACCAGTGAAGCATCACTCTGTCCTACTGGTGAAGCATTGATTGGTTCTACCGATGGAGGAGTATTCCCAACATTTAGATCAGCTTTTCTAATCCATTGTTTTGAGAATTCTTGCTTAACCTCTTCAACTTTTTCTTTACCTTTCAAGCTAGAACTTTTGTTGTCTATCGGTGATCCTTTACTTCTACAGAATTTTGCAATATGCCCAATCTTGTTACATGCATAATAAGTCACATTATGCTTCTGAATAGCTTTCCCATAGCCTATGTTGGTTTGTGTTCTGCATTGATTAGATAAATGTCCAAATCTTCCACAAACATAACATCTCACACTCATTCTGCAATTTTCAGAGTTGTGACCAACTTTGTTGCATTTTGAACATTGACCAGTGGGTGTGTTGATATTCTGATAATTTCTAGATGTACATTCATTTTCTCTATGACCATACTTATTACAGTTAAAGCATTTTCCATTGAATTTATAAGCATTAGGTTGCCTTACTGGTTTTCCATGATCCCATGTTTTTGTAGTACTGGAGCTTTCACCAACTTCAAAGCCAATTCCAGAAGTGTCACCTTTAGGTTTTTGATTCTTCAGCAAGTTACCAAGTTTCTGTAAGATTTTCTTGAATTTTCTTTATGTTGATTTGTAGTTTCTAGTTCTCTTTCTAAGACTTCTTTCTACCTCATCAGTTCATTGGAGTCATTCTGAGTGTGCATTAGATCTGTCTTCGATAAATCATTTTCATAGCTAAGTCGTGTGTTCTCATTTGTTGCATCACTTAGTCTTCTAGTCAATTCTTCTTCATTCTTCTTCCTATCTTCAATTTCCTTACAAAATCTCATAGTCATATCCTGGATCTCATTCTTTGTTGTCATGTTCTCTTGTTTCAATTTGTTTATCATATCATTAAGTGATTCCTTTTCATCATTCTTATTTTGCATCTTTTCGCAAAGTTCTCTTCTCTTGTTTCTTGAAGTGGTAAGGTTTTCTTGAAGTGTTTGAATGATATCCTGAGCTGCTTTTAAATCATCTTCTAGATTGATATTTTTCAATTTCTCTGCATCATAGTCTGAAAGAGCTACTTCAAGTTGCTTCATTAGATTTTCCATATCTACCGATGTCAAGATCTTCCTCAAGCTGTTAGGCTTCTGAAAATAGAGGACCAAGCTCTGATACCAATTGCTAGGATTCCCACAGACACTGAGAGGAGGGGGTGAATCAGTATCTAACTGGTGAATATAATTTCTTAACTTAAAACATGTAGAACATATTATAACAGTGTACCAGTATGTAAGAAATAATACAATAAATAGAATTAAAAGCATCCACATGAAAAGCACACCATGACACAAGGTTTTAACAAGGAAACCTAGTGTGGGAAAAACCTCGGTGGGATTTGTGACCCACAATATTCACTTACTAGCCAATAAGAGAATATTACTTACAAGAGGGGCCTACACATGCAGGAAGGCCAATTGCCTAGAGCTCACTACTCAATGGGAAATCTCACTGACTTACAATGTGGATTATACAAATCCAATATCTTGTACTGCTTTACAATAGCATCTATAATGCTAGATCCAGTACCAGTTTCTGCTTTATTCTTTACATAAAACCTTTAACCTATATTTCGCATAATAGGTCTGCCTAATATCTTTTTCTTATCTCCTACAAAATGTCTACAATGATCTCTCTTATATATAAGAGTCATTTTACAATTTTCCAAGTAGGCTTACAAAGTTTTTACAATAATAAACAAAATATAATATATCAAAAATCTTGTCGGTCTCTATGCTGGTATGCTTCCTTTCTCTGTGTCAGTGCCAGTGGTCTGGGTGCCAGTGTAGAGTCTGGTCTTACTAGTGATGGTGTAATACATTGCTGGTGTAATGCCTTGTCGATGCCATAGGATTGTAAGGTTGCCATCAATGACAAAACCTTCATCACCTACAATGTCTCATTGGAGTATGCATATGCTAACATCCTCTTCATCATTTTTGTTGCTTCTAATAGATCTACCTTCATCATTTGCACATGTTCTTGCTCTATTGTTCCTATTTCTCTCACAAGATGTTTATGCAGTGGTAGTGTCATTTCCATAGAGATTCTTCAATCTATCCCATAAAATCTTTGTTGATCTTCATCTGTCCACTTGTGAGGAGACATCATCGAATAACCCACTGAGTATGGCCTTCATAGCTTCATCATTACATTCATGTCTTCTTTTTGCTTCAAGACTGGTGGGAGGACTGACTGGTCTAAAGAGATCATTTACAACTGACATCCATACATCATACCCAAGGGAGGACAGGTAGACTTCCATCCAACAACTCCAAATAGAATAGTTTGTACCATCAAGTACCAAAGTAGGGGTTGTCACAAAACATACCATTATGTTCCCAAAAACTAGAATCTACCCAAGCTGGAGAAATCTTATCAACCGGGAACCTAGGCTTTGATACTAATTGATGAACACAAGATGCCACTGAGAGGGGGGTGGTGAACTAATGGTTTCTAAAACCTTTTAATCCTAAGTGTGTGTATACTAGTGTTAGAAGATCTAACATAAATCAAACATACTAGTGAGATAGGAGGATGACACAAATGTAACCACACACAAAAGGAACATCACCTAACATCGGATGTACGAGGAAAACCCAACATGGGAAAAACCTCGATGAGAAATGTTGTTGGAGTCTATTGTTCCAATCCAACCTCACAATAAAAACAATGGTTACAAAATTTCATGCACCAACCCAAGGAGCAGTACCCCTATTGATTTAGGGCACCAACCCAAGGAGCACCAACCCGAGCACTGAGCTCCAAGTCAGTGATTAAAAAGTTTGTATTCAATGAAAAAGTAATCTCATGGTTACAAATGAGTTCTATAACCTCTTCAATGTTCCTTCTGGGTTTACTCTTCTCAACCAGTCTTCCTCTACTCTGCTCTCTGCCGGTTCTCTGCTCACTAGTTCTTTGTTCTTCTTTCCTCTTTGTTGCAACCTTATCAGTTCAGCCTCTACCTCTTCTCTACTGATACTCTGTTCTCTATTAGTTGTGATCTCTTCTCTTCTCGATTACTACTTTGTCTTATCTTTTCTAACACTCTTGTCGGTTCTCTCACTACTACCTTCTTACCGGTTCTAACACTACCAGTTCACCCCATTGTCAAACTCTTTGACAGTCTACCAGTTGTCTTACCTATGTCGGTTTAGTTCTACTTACCAACTCTAACTCACGCACTCAATCTCCTTTGTGATTGTCGATGGGCACTTGACTGATTATCTATCTAGTTTCCCTCCCTTCACTGACTTCACTCTCTTGTTTAGTAGTAGTAGATATGGTCTTCTATCTACATATTTATACTATGCATTTCCACCAAAATTGACATTCAAACTTCTGGTGCCCTAGGGTTCCTTCATTGACCTCGAGGAAAACCAAATCCAATCAAATCTCCTTCCAAAGATTGACAACCTACAAAGGATCACTCAAATATGCCAATCATGCTACCTCTAGAATATGTTTTCCATATACAACAAACATGACATGCACTTGTCAACCATGATGAATGAGTCTGTGGTCCCCCTTCACTAAATCTGATCATCACTTGTTCAACCTACATCGATCAGTGCACCACTCATATCTTCACCATTTAGATGGCATCGAGTTGCAAACCCCTACCATACACCCATGATTTTTGGGTTTGACCATAAATGCAGACTTATTTGGCAACTACCTCACTGACTCACACTTCACTGGCCACAACATGCATTACACCTATGTCCTATGTGTCATTATTGTCAGCATCCACCTCTGCTAAGTCATATGTGTCGGTTTAGACAAGACCTTCAACCAACCACACAACTGGTGCATACCTATCGGTTCTCTAACCCTATTGGTTATACCCTAACCGATCTTCCTTCAAGCTTGCACATTGTTTTTCTACCAGTGGAACACCTTTTCACATTCACTTCACTTGCCAAAACACAACAACACATCTTCATCAAACAAGAGCTCTTCACTTGTTACTTTGTCAGCTTTACTGGTGGACATACTTACTGGTAATCACCTTGATGACACCATGTCATTAATCTTCAACTATTTCCATCTAAGGCATCTACATTTTGGTTGCACTCTTTGTTTGCAACTACTCGACCTTGCCTTCTTCTTCATCAGCCTGGACATCATCTTAAGTAGTTTGTCAAAGTGGCAAACCCATCACTTCTTTACTCTTCGTTCTCTATCCCTGTAGCTCAACTTGCTAACTCTAAATGATTTGGTGCATATCTTTGATTTCATGCACCTAAGGCATCTTTGATTTTCATCGGTTGATCTAGTGTGAGCCTTCAATCATATGCCTTTAATATTTCTAAGTTATCCTAGAGCATTATCACTTACTGGTGGGAGTGGATCATTACCATCTACTTTTGACATTGCACCAATATGCCTTAGCTAACATTGAGCAGATACATGTTCAATCAGGCACAGTTGATCCAATTGGGCACACTCACTATCAATCATATCTTCAACTTGTTATATCTTCTTCATCCAGTGGGAGTCCTGTTGATTGACATCCAACTGCATATTGGCTTTACACTACTGCATTGGCTCACCCTACATTCTAACTAGTCACATGCTTGCCAGTTGGCAACCATACACTACCAAAAAATCACTTACTGGTTATTATACCATACCAGTCTCTAGTCCTTATGTCTTCAACACAAGTCAACACTAACTTTTGTACTAGTGACTCCAATGATCACAATGCAGGTTGAAATTCTCTTCCTTACCGGTGACAAGCTATACCAATAACCTGCTATACTAGCTGACATCAATGACACCATTACTGGTTGACATCAATGATAGCTATACCAACAATCTCTCAATCTATTTGCCATGTTATACTGGTTGACTACTGATTGACATCAATGACAATATAATGCCAGGATCTGTTTGAGATGAATTGGAGGCAACTTTAGATGTGTCAGATGGAGGAGGTGGAGCGGGTATTTTCAAAGAGAAATCATATGGATGCTTCCCCTCTAAGAGTTTACAATATTGGAAGGTTTGCAGATCACCTCTGATAGTGATTTCTCTTCCATTGAAGGGAAATTTAAGATATTGGTGGTAAGTGGACAAAATGGCTTGAAGGCAATGAATCCACAGTCGACCAAGGAGAAAATTACAAGGGAGATCAAGATCTAAGACTTGTAAAGGGGTCTCACTTGTAACAGGGCCTAGTTGAAGAGGTAAAGTGATCATGCCTTTGGAAACCCTTTTTGCATCATCATAGGCTTTGATTGTGATTCATCCTGAAGTATGAACCAGGTCCTCAGAAAGTCCCAATTGCTTGATTAACTTTTATGTACAGAGATTGAGTCCAGATCCATCATCTATCAAGATTCATTTAACCTTGTGTTTCTAGATAAGAGATTAAATGTGCAATGGATTATTATGATCATCATCAGGGGGAGCATCATTGGAGGTGAAAACAAGGTGTTGTTGGGAAGCAAGGTTTCCAATGAGGGATTGGAACTAGGCAGCATTGATGTTGTTGAGGACATGTGATTCAAGGAGGGCTTGTTCCAAAATCTCCTTATGGATAGGGGAGGTCTTGAGGAGCTCTAAGATGGAAATTTGTGTAGGGGTCTTCCTAAGATGATCAAGAAGTAATATCAATATGTGGATGACATGGGGGAGGATTCAATCGAGGATGAGCTCCTTGGATAGTTACTCTTCCACATTGAGTGGTTACATTACAATCATTTTGAGGATGGGACGGGGAAGGTGTGACCCTTGAATGACTATTTTAGCAGGGTTGGGTCTGCTTGCTGATTGTGGGGGAGGAGGACCACCTTGGACAATGACCCTAGGTCTATTTTGGGAAGAGGGAGGGTTAGCTCCTTGGATAGTAATGACTTTAATGTGATTATCTACAGGCTCTATATGACCCACCAATAAGTCAAAGCCAGATATATAACTGGTATAATCATAGTTTACAACATTAGATGATGAGGCCTTGCCTTTGTCATGCTTCGAGAAGGGTTCCTAGTACATCTTGAGTTTATTATTATGGTTACTAGGTTTTGTTGTTGCTACCTCAATATCACCCTTATCAATGAGATCTCAAGTGAATATAGTTTTTTAGTTTCATACACTTTCATGTATCATGCCCATTGATATGGTGATAGTCACATTACTCATTCTCATTATACCACCTAGGTTTAGGTTGGTTAGGATCAAATAGGAAAGTTATCGAAAAGATAACCATACCAGCCTAGACAAGTTTTTGAAACATAACCTCAATGGGGTCAACAAGAGGAGTATACTCCCTTGGAGCCTGATTATTAGATCAAGGTGGTTGCCCTTGGATGGAGACATTGTTCTAGGGCCTTTGAGATTGATTTTGATTATTTTCTTGAGTGTTGAATTGACAATTAGTGGTGGTGGAATTTGGAGGAGTGGCCACGGTTTGGACCCGCTTTGCATCAGTGACACCATTGTTGACTATGTTCTTGTTTTTAGACCAAAATTTTGGTTTGTCATTGTAATAAGAGGAAGTATTCTGATTTGATTTTTGATAATGCTTTAGAGTGCCATCCTCTAACAAGACACATTCAAGAGCTAAGCCCTTGTCATTCATCTTTTGGAAAGACTTTATACACTAAGATGTCAAGGGTTTTGATAGTTATGGTATCGGGTTCCTTTGAAATAATTCAGTTTGATGTGCCTCTGGCATATCCCACTAGAATTTCTTGATAAGGTGTCGCCACCTTTGCAAGAAGTTAGTGAAGGTTTCTCTAGGCCTCTATTTTGTGTTACAAAGGTCCATCATAGAAACATAATTGATGATGTTGTAGGCATAGTGGGCCACAAAATTTTATGCTAAGTCTAGAAAAGAGGTGATAGAACCTCTAGGCAGGGAGGAGAACCATGCAAGAGAGTCTCCTGTGATACTCTTAGGGTTGAGTCTACAAAGATATAAATCACTATAGGATACTTCTTAGCATAGGATGTGAAACTCACAGACTCTCGGGGGTCTCCTTGACCCTCATACTTTTTGAACTTAGGCATCTCAAACCCTAGTGGATAAGGTGCAACTGATATTGAAGGATCATAAGGACAAGGACAAATTTCCTCAAATGAATAAGGTTTTATTTTTTTAGTCCCTTCCTTCATGTTTTCGATGATATTTTTCATGTCCTGAATTTCCTTGATTATGTTATGTTGTGGATCTTGGACATGATGGACCGTGTTTGCCCCGGGTATCTAGTGAGTCATGGGAGATGTACCACAACCACTAATATATTGGTAGGCTGAAGAAGTAGGAATGTGAGACATGATGACTAATGTGGCGAAGACTTGACAGGTAACGATTGGTCACAACCCATGGATTGTGGTAGCGTGAGGAAGAGAAGTATTGATGAAATTAGTGATATTGTTGAGAGGAATGGAATATTAGGGAACATAGACATGTGGGTGAGTAGAAGAGGATGGCATAGAAGCATGTTGGAGAATAGACATGATCAGGTTGGACAATGGTATAGATACCAAAAAGGAAGAAGGTTGGATGGAAACCACAAGGATGGATATCACAAGTGCTATAGATTGAGGATGAATAATAGGTGCAATAATGTGAGTAGGAGAAAATTCTCCCTGTGGTTGTTGATCAAGAATGGATCTATCAAAATCATGGGGAAGCCAAGCTCCATTTTCAATGAGGGTCTTTAAGAGACCACCGGGATTATGGTGAATGAATTTCTCCATAGTTTCCTAATTGTATGAATCCTCTAGGAATGTTTGCACTTCTAAGGAGAGGTTGTCTTGATCAACCATGTTAGGGTCCACTTTTGGTTGTGGATCTTGAATGTCAGGTTGTACATTTTTCCCTTGCATGGAGTCTTGTGTAGGATCTTGATATAGGACACTAATGTTCGGCATGCCATATTGGTTTTTGGCCATCTTCTTCTTTTGAGATTGAGTTGTGACCATACAAGAATAATATTAGGGAAGATTAATTGGAAGAAAAGCTTGATGAAAGGAATTAGCAAAAATTTTGGATTTTGATTTGGATTTGATGAAGTTGGATAGAATGATTGATTAGTTCCATAGATTAGGACAAAATTTGATTAGGATTGCACCTTAGTCCTTGGATGAGGATTTTAGGTGAGGGGTGTTGACGAAAACCACAAACAAGGTGACAACCAAGTTGGGTGAAATTTAGACCTTAGGATAATGATCAAAGTCTCTTTTTACTAAGGATTGACTAATATTCCCAAGAAAAATAAAGATGTAGGATTGGGGTCTTGATCGACCCAAAAGATGAGGAAAAGGCACTTGGGGGAGATTCTTTCCCAAGCACAAAAGCCAAATGATAAATTGATTTAAGATGAGGTCTAAATACAAATTCACCAGGTATGAAACCTTAGAGTGAGGATGATTTGATTTCGATGATTGATTGAGGGATTGGATAATTGATTGATTTTTTATTAAGGTTTGATTGTTGGATTGATTGGTGTGCTAAGTCCTTAGAAAATATTGATGATGAAAGATCAAAGGAGGGTGATAGTGATCAATAAAAGAAATTGATGACTAGATTATCCTTAGGATGGAAATGACTCAATAAGTATGGGTTTGGATGGAAAATTGTATGAAGGGATGCGACCACCCTGATTTTGATGATAGTTGGTATTGAAAGACAAGATTGTTCCTTTATGTAGGACATTGACTCTTAGTTCATCACTAGAATCAAACTCATTTCTATGACCATGAATATAATCATGATATATATGCAAGAAGGTCCTATGCTTAAGCAAGAGTTTGCAGTTGGTGTACTAAAACTTACAATGTCTAATGAGTTGGGCTTGAGTGAGCTTCTTCTTCTTGATTGGATGGTAGATAGACTTCTTGGGATGCTTTTACAACTTAGGCTTACGAAACATGAGGTGGAAATGAGGTGGACTAGATTTGATCTTTGACTATGTAAGGTGTGAAAATTTGGACCTGAGAATGTTTGTCAAATGTGGAAAGTGGGGCGGTTGTTTGTCAATCTACTCTTAGTAAGAAAATATCAAGCATAGAAAACACATTGGCCAAGTGTGACTCAAAGACAATCATTCACCCTTACAACATTTCCTAAGGCTAGAAAGGAGAATAGTCATGGATATCACTTGGTTTCCTAGCTATGCTTACTCAGAGAAGATACTTTGATGCTTGACCCCACTAGATCCACCCTTGACACTCACTTCTTTGGGGAAGCCAAGAATTAGTTACCATGAAAACTCCCCATGGCAAACTTTGTATCTCTCCTAAGAGCCATAAAAATGTGAGTGCCTTTAGAGGTCCGACCTCCTGCACCAATGAATAGAAGGTTTTTTAACTTATAAACACAAGAGTTATTAGCTAGGGCATCTGTTCATGTGGCCATACATGCAGCACTTTACGCTCCATAGTTATGGAAGGCTCCTAGCCTATAGAGGTTGTGCTCTATAGGGTTTATGGGGAGACATAGTGTCGGTATAAACTAATCAACACATGTTTACAACTTTCATCATAAACACATTTATTTATAGTGGTTTAGAAGAGCTTGGCTTTATCCCATTACCACTTGGGTCATTCCTCTCTCACCAATGCCTATGTGAGGTGCCAAACAAATTAGGAAGGTAGGCCCTCTAAAGGTAAAAACATGCAATCGAAATAAAATAAGGCATGAAAAACATGGCATTCTTTAACCTTTAGAAAATCGAAAGGTGCAACTATTCCAAAAAAGAAAAACACTTGTAACTTTTTTAAGGCTAAACTAGTGGAACAAACATGTCTTTGTCAAACGTGCTATAGAAAAATGAGTTAGTAGTCTATGTTTCTAATCTTGGACAGATGGTGCAGACCTACAAAACTCAAAATTTGATCCGTAAACAAAAATCCTTAAGGATATAGTGCAGGCATTGATCCATAGGAAAACACGTTGCAGTGCCTGCAAAGGCACTGATTCACCTACGCACGCACTGAAGTAAGTCTTCCACTTACAAAAACCAGAAAGCGGGAAAAAAAATTAAAAATTTAGAAATTTTAATCGTAGTTATACCTGACCAGACACACTGATGAAGAAGCCTACACGTTGATGCACGTGTGTACACGTTAAAAAAGAAAACACAGAAACAGTTAGCAATAAAAACTGAAAAAGTTAAAATTTTAAATATGAAAGGGGGCGAGCTAATAGGGTGTAGCAGACACACTAGAACTAGGGTGCAAGCCTTGATCCGCCTGGGTATGCACTGATTCTCTACAAAATGGGGTTAATGTTTAGACAAGAACCTGTGGTCGTATAACACAAGAAAACATAATAAACAAAGAAGAGTTAGTGTTAATCAACCAAAAACTAGTCTAAGCAGGCATACCCAGAGAGACACCAAAAATAAAGTAAAGCATTTAACTATGAATATAAATGCAAGAAGACATCTACAAATGTCTTCTACCATGCTCGTAGCTCCTCCTCCCTTATTCCTCTCTTCTCCAAGTTCTAAATTAGTGTAGCTCTCAACAGCTTTTTGCACTATGGATGCCTTATGGAGGTTCAAGATTGACAAATGATTGTTCTCAAAATGATATGCAAATGTGAACAAAAAATAATATTAGATGCTATGAAATGAGGAATGATTTATTTTAGACCAAAATAACAATGTATGAGATTTATGCTAAATGTTCTCCTCTAAAATTCACTATAATGCATGCCAATTTTTAGGATTATGACTATGAATGCTAAATGCTTGAGAATGCTTGAGAATGCATGAGGATGCTTGAGAATGCTTGAGGATGCTTGAGGATTTTAAAATGAGGAATGTGAGCTCTATTTATAGGTAAAATGGAGCAATGGATGGTTGAGATTGAGTAATCTCAACAACGGTCAGGATTGAATGGTATTCAATCCATGTGAGGACTTTCAACCCAATCCTAGGATGACAAGTGTCAACATGAGATGAGTTGAGAGGAGAGGGAATAAGCATTAAATTCTTGACATGACCTGAGAGTTAACTTGGGAGTCAAGGTTAAGGTTAGGTTGAGTGAATAAATTCATTATCCAAAGAATAATGCTTTTATCCAATGGATAAACTCTTGTGCAAGAGTTAGTGACGATAACCATGGTCAAAGTAATAAATGCTTGAGGAGACACATGGGTCACATGATGGTTCAGTTAGGGGTTAAAGTCTTTGACCATGGGTGCAAGTGGATTTAACCATAAATGGTTATGTAAGAGACATTAATTAGTGAGGATAACCATGGTCAAAGCAATAAATGCTTTAGGAGACACATGGGTCACATGATGGTTCAGTTAGGGGTTAAAGTCTTTGACCATGGGTGCAAGTGGATTTAACCATAAATGGTTATGTAAGAGCCATTAATGGTCATGTAAGCGCCATTAGTGGTTTGGAAGACTTTAGAGGTTAAATTGTTGAACACACAAAGCATTTAATGCTTTTCAAAGACTTTGAAGTCTTTGAGAAGTGACTCCAAGTTGCTTAGGAATGTGACAATATTTAGGGGATGGATTAGGCTAATTAGAAATGGGTTTAGAAGAATCTAGAAGGAGATTAGGATTGCAAGTGGGTTTGGTGGGTGAGAGAAAATAGGATTTTTATTAAAATAAAATTCATTTATTTCAACAAATAAGTGCAAGTTGCATTTTTAGGAGAATGAAAGTTGGGGGGGGGGATTTAATGATTTAAATAAATGTTTTATTTAATTTATTTAAAAGAGGAAAGGGGTTTAAATGAAATAAATAGAATTTATTTATTTAATTGATTGTGATTTTGGTTTAATGAATTAATTAAATAAATTGAATAATTTATTTAATCAATAGGAGAATATTTTGAAGATGAACTAATTAAATATTAATTTAATTAACTGATGTCTAGTGGATTTTTAATCAAATAAGTAGCAAATGTTCATTTAATTAAAATGGAAAGATTGATGTGACTGCATTTGCCCCTCTTTGAGACGATGTAGTTTATCGCATCATTTCATAGAAGGAAAAACAAATGTGAAGAAATATGCCCCATAAAATGTTAATTTAATGGGTGGTATGCCCCCTCAAGAGATGGGCTGAAATTTTTGAAAAATTGGGCTATCTCTTGGAAAAAAATGAAATTTGGTGGGGTGGTAGAAGAGAAGATTTTAGCAATAATGGGGAAAGAATGGGAGAAAATGGAGTGAATATGAAGAAACAACAAGTCAGTGAGTACCTTTTAGGTCAGGCAAAATATACAGTGCAAATGTGGTCTGTGCTTTGGATTGATGTTATACAATTGATTAAAATAGGTTGGACAATCTGGTGCAATTGGTTTAATTGCCCCGGTCGAGTCAAACTGTGACAGTTGATGTTAGTTGGTCGATTGGACAGGATAAAGTCTAAGTAAGTGAATCAAAGTGACCTGATGTGACTTAGACAATTGATGTAATTGTCCATTGAAGTCAAGGTATATGAAGAAAAATACTCATTGAGACTTAGACAATTGATGTAATTGTCCGTTATGATTGTGTTTGATTGGTTGATAAATTGATAGTGTGTGCATGTGATGGATGGTTGTGGGGAATCATGGCAGCCCCGTTGAGACTAGGTCATTATGAGAAATACCTGTTGTAGTCTAGGTTTTCCATGAACGATTACTTGTTGAAACTCGAAGATACTTGATCAGAGTATTTGTTGATAGTCTAGGTATGTGTGATTCGATGTGTCTATGTAGATAGAGTAACTGGCTTGATTGTGTGGATGACTAAGGATGGGAAGCGCAACCCCTCTTGTTAGAGATGGATGGTGATGAACGTATCTTGATTGAGTTGATGGGAAACGATGAAGGGATTATGATGATGTTGATGATCAAGATAGGGAGGGTGAGGGGGGGTTTTGATGTTAGATAGAAGAAATGGAGGACCTATTCCTATGGAAGAAGAGCGAAATAGAGTATGCACCCATTGTCATTACTATGTATGAATGATATGCAACTATTTATGAATGTATGGATGGATGGAATGCAATATATACAGATGAGATGGAATGACGATCCATAGTGCTTTATTTTCATCATTAAGCATGATAGTATCAATCTTGGACAAGGCAGTAGGAACCAAGGATGGAGTATCATACCTGGAAACAAATAATATACACAAATAATAAAGAATATGGATCCTCCATAATGGTTCATGCTCATATGGTCAAGGTATACACTATAGTCAGCAAGCCCTAATGATCCATAACTGTATTTGGCATATGATCATGTAGCTTAGTGAACTTCCCACGTAGACACCATTAGTACATGCCCCAAAACTTCATTGGAATAAGTCGCAAGACATACAAATAATGCTTAGGAACCATCTCGACCACTCTAATCACTTGTGGATATCCCAGAGTAGCGTAGGAACCTAATATAAATGAATAAATAACTAACAAACCAACCAAGTACTTGATAGCTTTAAACATAATTTTCTTGTCAAAGAAAATGTCATCTTGTCTTTGTTTTAATAAGGAAGGATGCATCCTTGTGAAGATAGTTTTGCATTTTGATATTGATTGTTTGGTCGATGTGAGAAGTGGTCATCGTTTGAGTATTTAAGAATGTTTGTTTGGTATCTGCTTGGATGTGTATGTACAAAAGCATTGCCATGTTTTTGATTGATTTTTGATGTTTTCAAAATGTTTTTGGATTTTTTGAGATAGTTTTCCAATGTTTTTGGTATTGTGATGATTGTTTTGAATGTTTTTGGATTTTGTGAGACATTTTTGAATAAAGAACTCAATGAATCAAAAGTAATGTAGAATCCACTTCCATCAATAGGTTAAGGGAATTGCCCCCAGTTTTAGACATGACTATGAAAAAGTGGGATGCAAGACGCATGAAGTACTATCCTTGATTGTAGATCAATAATAAGCCATGGTTCTGACTAATGGATGAGTGGATGCAATGAATGTGATCACAACAAGTCTGAAAGGCAATGGAGACATAGCCTTTATGAGTGGTACCTATTTGCCAGGTTTTCACCATCGCACTTACCCAAGGTGCCATCGGAGTGGTTGTTCACCGTTTGGATGCATGATTTTTCTTTACTATTTTGACTTTTTTGTTTTTCCTTTAGGACATTTATCTGAATATTTTTGGTGTTTTTATGGTATGTATGGGATCGTAATGCTCTGTATAGATTATGTATAAAACCATTTGAGGTGCATGTTGTTGATTGGATTTGCTAGCGGTTCTCCTTCTGAAGTAGCCAACTGATATACCCCAGACCCAAATACAGCAGTGATAACATATGGACCCAACCATTTTGATTCAAACTTTCCCTGGTGTTCTCTATTTGGTTGGTTATGAGGATTCTCTTGAAGAAAAAGATCACCTACCTCAAATGTGCAAGGTCTAACTTGATGATTATAGCCTCTGCTTATGCGTTGCTGATAAGCTTTGAGGTGATTATATACAGCTTGTTGTTTCTCATCAAGTAGCTCTAAATCTTGGAGACGTGATACTCTATATGCTTCATCATCTATGAGATTATGCAAGGAAACCCGTAGAGATGGTATCTCGACCTCAATAGGAAGGATAACTTTTATGTCATAGACCAGTGAGTAGGGAGTTGTGCCTGTAGGGGTTTGAATACTAGTTTGATATGCCCATAGTGCTGGATTCAATTGAACATGCCAATCATGACCGACATTATTGATTGCTTTCTTGAGGATTCTCAATATGTTCTTGTTTGATGCTTTGGCCTGACCATTTCCTTGTGGGTAATAGGGAGTGGAAAAGTGGTGTTGGATATGAAACTTCTCATAGAGCTCACAACCATCCTAATTTTTGAAAGGAAGACCATTATTTGTGATGATGGACATGGGTACACCATACTAGTAGATGATGTAATTAAGGATGAATGAGGCAATCTGCTTGCCGGTGACTTGGGTAAGTGGAACAACTTCGATCCACTTTGTGAAGTATTCGGTAGCGGTAATGATGAATTTGTGGCCATTGGATGAAGATGGATGAATCTTACCCACAAGGTCAAGTCCCCATTGACAAAAAGGCCATGGTGTTGTGATGGGTTGCAATTCCTATGTTGGTGCATGTATCAAGTCTCCATGAACTTGGCATTTCTTGCACTTTCTAACAAAATAGTAGGAGTCTTTTTCCATGGATGGCCAATAGTATCTAGCGTGTATGATCTTCTTGGCTAGTGAAGGACCACTGGCATGAGTTCCACAAATTCCTTCATGTACCTCTTCCAGAGCCTTTGTTATCTCATCATGTTCCAAACATCAAAGGAGAGTACCATCAAGACTATGTTGGTATAGGGTTTCAGCGATGATGGTGTATCGAGTAGTTTGGCGAATGAAGGTTTTACATTGGTTATTCGATTAGTTAGGAGGAAGTGTATGATTGTGTAAATAGGTGTAGAAATCACCATACCATGGGGATTTGGAACCAATAAGGTGACATATCATCTCAGATTTGGGGATATCATAAGCGAGAATCCAAAGTTGTTCAACCAAGAACTCATAGCATGTTGAATTCTGTGGAAGATCTAGGAGAGATGCAATGGTAGCCATAGAGTTAGCAGCTCAATCTTGGTCTCTGGGTATCTGCTCAAAGGTGATAGTAGTAAATGATGCCTTTAAATTTTCCACCATTTGCTTGTACAGTAGGAGTTTGTCATCCTTGGTCTAATATTCATCTGTTACCTATCGGATGACCAGCTGGGAGTCGCCATATATCTTTAGCTCTTTTAACTTCCATTGGATGGCTAGTCAGAGTCCTATGATCAAGGCCTCATACTCAACTATGTTGTTCGTGCATGGAAATGTGAGCCTGTAAGACTTCAGGATGCTGTCACCTTGAGGTGTGATAAATAGAATGTCTGCCCCTGAGCCATGCCTAGTGTATGAACCATCAAAGTATAGTTTCCATGGTTGTGCTACTGTGATCATGAGTATCTCTTCATCTAGAAAATTGGAAATGAGAGGATGATCACCTATGAGTGGTGTATCAGCCAACTAATCTGCAATAACTTGACCCTTGACAGCCTTACGGTCCACATACTTGATGTCAAATTTACTTAGAATCATCACCCATTTGGCCAAGTGGTCTGTCAATGTTGCCTTGTTGAGTAAGTACTTTAGTGGATCAATCTTTGCAATGAGTTGTACTTTATGTGTTAACAAATAGTGCCTCAGTTTAGTAGCTGCCAAGATTATTGCTAGGCAAGCTCGCTAATTGAGTTCATAGCCAACCAATGTGCGAGAGATGTAGTAAACAACACACTCTTTCCCTTCTGCATTGTGTTGAGCCTGTAGCACTCCTAATGTTGTATTTGTTATTGAGATATAGAGTAATAAAGGCTAACTTAGATCTGGTGGGATCAGCAATGGTATATTTATGAGATAGGCCTTAAGCATTTGGAATTCTTGTTTGCATCTGCTATCCCATTAAAAGCGGATGTTTTTGTGTAGCAGGTGTGTAAAGGGGTGACACTTATCTGCTAGTTGTGCAATGAATCGACGGATGGATTGTATCTGTCCTTGTAATGTCCTTAGCTGACTGATGTTTCATGGAGGTGGCATGTCCATGATTGCTTTGACTTTGGCTGGGTCGACCTCAATGCCTTTGCTTGAGACAATGTATCCTAGAAGCTTCCCTGAGGTTATTCCAAAGACACTTTTCTTCAAGTTGAGTTGAACATGATATTGTTCCAGTCTATCAAATATTTTCTCTAATATGTCTAGATGACCTTCTCTTGTTAGTGATTTTGCCAGTAAGTCATCAACATAATCTTCCATTATAGGATGCATCATGTCATGGAAGATGGTGGTCATTGTTCGTTGATAGGTCACTCCTGCATTTTTTAGACCAAAAGGCATTACATTCTAGTGTGATCTTTATCTGATTGTACCCTAAAAAGCCATCCATGAGTGAAAGCATGGAATATTGTTGTTAACTCCACTATTATGATGATGTTGGGTAGGGAGAAGTCATCTTTAGGACATGCTTTTTTCAAATCTCTAAAGTTAGTGCAAATATGGATGCCCTCATTTGGTTTTCCAACAGGTACAATATTGGATATCCATTTTGCATAATCAATTGGTCTAATAAAATCAACATCCAGGAGTTTCTTAAGTTCTGCTTTGACTAGTACTCCAATCTGAGGGTGCATCTTGCAAATTTTTTGCTTGACATGCTTGGCTCCTTTTGCTATGGTGAGGTGATGCATGACTAAATCAGGATCAAGACCAGGCATGTCTGCATATGACCATGCAAAGTTAATCTAGTGCTTCTAGAAGAATTTGACAAACTTAGGCTCTTTCTCTGGAGTTAAAAGAGATGCCAGATGTATGTGGTGAGGAGTTTTAGGAGTCCCCATGTTGTATTATTTTGTCTCTTCAATAAGGATTGTTGATGTTTCCTATTCTATACTAGAGGGGAGGATTTCAAACATTTCATCCTCAGGCACCTCAAAGAGGTTTTCACCATTGGATACGCTCTTTCTTTTTACTTTTGCAGGATCAAACAGTGCCACAGTGTGGTTTTCACTGGAAGATCCATGTTTTATTGTTATATTTTTGCAGCTGAAAGGTTTGGCATCCACCCCAAAATATGTCTCATGATTAAGTTCAATGGTGAATCCAACTTTGTGATCCCAGTTTGGTATGTTATCCCTCAGTTTCAAAAAGTCAATGATCGCCTCATCATTTTGGAATTGGTCAAGGCATGGGGGATTAGATTGGTTCCATTCGATGAGTTTAGGATGTTTAATAGGTATTACCTCATCGATCATGTTAAGTTCATAAGAGGTGTTAGTGAGGGTCAAGATTTTGTGGTGAAGGTCATTGATGGTACTCTCTGATAAGAAGGAACCCACATGAGGACCAATTAAAGCTAAGTATAATCTTCTTGTTAAGAGACTCTTTCAAATGAGAGAGGAAAGGTTTTGGTTTTCTAGATAAGACCCACTTTCAATGTTCACAAGCTTCACTCAGCCCAAAACTTCCTCCTTGAGTTCTTCCCAATCATTTGTTCATACACTTGCTCAACTCAAACTACCATGCTCACTTACTCAACACTTACTCAAACCCTTACTATAGGTCTAAACCTCAAATGTGTAAACTAGAGTTATGAGGCCTTCACAAAGTTTCCAAGGTTTTTTGGGACTAATTACAAATTTTTTTACAAGGTCACCAATCCTTACTCAAATCAGATTCTTAATTTTCTTCAAAACAGGGCTACAAGGAATAAGCTCTTTTTAGCCCTCCTGAAACACTATTTTGCTCATTACTTACTCCCAACTTGAAATATTTGAAAAATGTGAATATTTTTGAGTACCCTTTTGGCCAAAATCATGAATTAGTGCTAAGATAGGTCTTGGGAAGGTCAATTTATGACTTTCCTATTTTGTAGCCTCAAAACAAGGTTTTTTTTTGTGAGGGTTTTGAACCATGATGCATTAGGAATCACTTCTCTATTCTGTATCAAGCTCCCAAATTATCAATACAGCTCTGCCACACCAATTAGAACTCTCCCCTATCTCTTCCCTACAAACATTTCAACAAACACTTGGCAAACAAACACCAAGAAAGCAAATTTTGACAGCAAACTCACTATTCACTGCTGCAACACTATTAAATCTGCTCATTGAAGGAAATGTAACCTGGTTTTCTTCCTTCAAAATGCAAAACAACTTCATAACAGCATAATAAACCTTGAACTAGGAAGATTGACAATTAAAACTCATTAAAAATTGACTGAGACCATTCACTTGCTTGCTTCTAACCGAGTTTCCATCATGCACTCACCTAGAACTTGGTCCCATTAATCCTTTCTATCATGTCTGACAGCAAAAACATAAAATACAATATGTGCAAAGGTCCAACATGGTCTCCAAGGTTCATTTTGTCTTAGTTACCCATGGAGACCAAGTGTTTCAACCCATTTTCCTCAAAACCCCAGTTCAGGGCAGTGAACTGGCAAAAACTAAAAGATTTTTTTTGATAAACCAAAACATAGTAAAAAACCTAACACAAAGAATGAAAAATATTCATAAAACCATGAACAAAAACTCCCATGAAAGAACAGTACAGAAATAGTGCTCTGTACGAACTGTTACATCATATTAAGCTTAAAAAGCATGAAAAATAGTCATATTTAATAACTTCCTCTTGCCAATACAAAGCCCAACCTATTTACAATGTCTGAAGTGTCCTTATATAGTCACACTCAAACCATTTCAACCCTTATGGCATCCATAACTACCTTGTAGAGTGATTTTACAACTTTTTTCACTTTTTGTCAAAATGTTGCTTGACAACATTGGCAATTTTTTACTCTTAGTGCATTTTTGGCCTACAAGACAAATATCTTCCACCTAACCATTTGAGATGGTGTCAAATCATTAAATATACCTAATCCAATTCCTTTCTAATCTTGTTACAATTTTTTTAACACATTTTCACTATAATGCCATTTTTGGCTTACAAAGGCACTATGGGCCAAAACTGGAAAGAAAACTTGAGTAAAATTATCTAAACCACTCTAAGATAAACCTAAACCATAATGAAACATAAAACACACACTTGGACTCTTACAATAGTCCTTTATTCAATTCATGATCCCATCAAGATCAAACAAGCCAAAATTGTGAAGGTGCTCCTGCACCATACTCCCCAAAATTGAAAAAGTTCCAAGTCCTCTTGGAAATGATACCTTCAAAACAAATGATACCTGCAAATCATATAGGCTTCATCTTGACCTTTGGAATGTACTTGTCTTTGGCTTCATCATGCATGGCCAAATAAAAATCTCCTTCCTTCATCTTCACTCTAGGCCTTGCTTCAAAAATCAACATCCACCATAGTTGTAGCTACTCATAAGGTGTAGATGATACCATCAACTGGCATTCCAACAAACTCTCAGTCCAAGAACAACTCCATGAATAGATATGAGAAATCTTAATGAACTTCATCTCAAAGTGAGGAGAAGTGCTCATTTGTGGTGACCAATAGATGTGCTTGGTGTCAAGCATTTTCCTAGTATAGAGCATTGCTCCCCTAAAGTTCATGACACCTTCATAAAGACTAATACCAATTTGATAGTGTTCATGCATGTAGAACTCTGTAGCATCATATGGATCAGTAACAACTATCTCTGTATCCGACTTGACAATAGGCTTCTCAAGTGCATGTGACCCTTGTATCATGTCTTCTTTTTGTTCAATCTATTCAACAACTCCATCATCAAGATAAAGACTATGTGCTTCAGCCACATTGGTCTCTAACCCTTGTTCATCCGCAAGAACCTTTGCCATATAAGGTTCCTCTTCAACTCTTTGTTGCTCACTCTTCACTTCAGCATGCATCTGCCGCTAAAAGCCACTAAATGGACTGTCTACCTCTTCAACTTCACCTTCTATGGTACTTGGGGTCACTTCTTCCACTAAACTTCCATTGTGTACTGCTGCACCATCTGCTTCTTCAACATCTCCCTCCTGGTGATTCTTATGCTTAGAGAAAGCTATTCTCTCAACCAATCCTAGACTTCTTGTTATACGCCATGTAGGATCATCTTCTTTCCTCATAGGGTTCAAGATAAAAAATTTTCCATGCTTAGAAAATTGATACACATTCCTATAAGCATCATACATATTGCAATTGTTATATTGCCATGCTCTTCCCAAAATCAAATGGCCATCTCTCAAAGGCATAATATCACATTCCACCATCTCATAGTAAGGACAAATATTGAAACAAACAAAAAACTTCTCTAAGACATCAATCCAATGATCATCACTCAAACCAAATGCTTTGTAAAGTGACTCATGAGGGATCTTTGGTAGATTCATCTTTTCCACCATTTCTATGGAGACTATGTTGTCAAGAGAACCACTGTCAACTATAACCTTATATACTTTACCCTTGCATTTGCACTTGGTTCTGAAAATGGCTTGTCTTGGATCATATCTATTTTCCATGTTGTTAGGAACTTCTTTCTTCAACTCTCACAACTCACAACTAACTGCAAGGATCTACTTCCTTGCTCTGATACCAATTTGATAGGGAGGAACCCACAGGAGGACCAATTAAAGCTAAGTATAATCTTCTTGTTAAGAGACTCCTTCAAATGAGAGAGGAAATGTTTTGGTTTTCTATATAAGGCCCACTTTCAATGTTCACAAGCTTCACTCAACCCAAAACTTCCTCCTTGATTTCTTCCCAATCATTTGTTCATACACTTGCTCAACTCAAACTACCATGCTCACTTACTCAACACTTACTCATACCCTTACTATAGGTCTAAACCCCAAATGTTTAAAATAGAGTAATGAGGGCTTCACAAGGTTTCCAAGGTTGTTTGGGACTGATTACAAAAGGTTTTACAAGGTCACCAATCCTTACTCAAATCAGATTCTTAATTTTGTTCAAAACAGGGCTACAAGGAATAAGCCCTTTTTAGCCCTCCTGAAACACTATTTTTCTCATTACTCACTCCCAACTTTGAATCTTTGAAAAAGGAAAATATTTTTGAGTACCCTTTTGGCCAAAATCATGAATTAGTGCCAAGAGAGGTCTTGGGAAGGTCAATTTATGACTGTCCTATTTTGTAGCCTCAAAACAAGGTTTTTTTTGTGAGGGTTTTGAACCATGATGCATCAGGAATCACTTCTCTATTCTATATCAAGCTCCCAAAATATCAATAAAGATTTGCCACACCAATTAGAACTCTCCCTTATCTCTTCCATGCAAACATTTCAACAAACACTTGGCAAACAAACACCAAGAAAGTAGATTTTGACAGCAAACTCACTGTTTACTGTTGCAACACTATTAAATTTGCTCATTGAAGGAAATGTAACCTACTTTTCTTCCTTCACAATGAAAAACAACTTCATAACAACACAATAAACCTTCAACTAGGAATATTGACAATTAAAACTCATTAAAATTTGATTGAGACAATTCACTTGCTTGCTTCTAACCGAGTTTCCATCATGCACTCGCCTAGAACTTGGTCCTATTCATCCTTTCTAGCATTATGACAGCAAAAACTTAAAATAAAATATGTACAAAGGTCCAACTTAGTCTCCAAGGTTCATTTTTTCTTGGTTACCCATGGAGACCAAGTGTTTCAACCCATTTTCCTCAAAACCCCAGTTCAGGGCAGCGAACTGGCAAAAACTAAAAGATTTTTTTTGATAAACCAAAACACAGTAGAAAGCCTAACTCAAAGAATGGAAAACCTTCATAAAACCATGACACAAACTCCCATGAAAGAATAGTATGGAAATAGTTCTCTGTATGGACTGTTACAACATATTAAGCTTAAAAAGCATGAAAAACAATCATATTTAATAACTTCCTCTTTCCAATACAAAGCCCAACCTATTTACAATGTTTTAAGTGTCCTTATATAGGCACACTAAAACCATTTCAACCCTTATGGCATCCATAACTACCTTGTAGAGTGATTTTACAACTTTTTCACTTTTTGTCAAAATGTTGCTTGACAACATTGGCAATTTTTTACTCTTAGTGCATTTTTGGCCTACAAGACAAATATCTTCCACCTAACCATTTGATATGGTGTCAAATAATTAAATAGACCAAATCCAATTCCTTTCTAAGCTTGTTACAAGTTTTTTAACACATTTTCACTATAATGCCATTTTTGGCTTACAAAGGCACTATGGGCCAATACTGGAAGGAAAACTTGAGTAAAATTATCTAAACCACTCTAAGATAAACCTAAACCATAATGAAACCTAAAACACACACTTGGACTCTTAAAATAGTCCTTTATTCAATTCATGGTCCCATCAAGATCAAACAAGCCAAAATTGTGAAGGTGCTCCTACACCTCTCCCTATCAGAATCAGGCATAGGATGTGACGTAGGGTCTATGGAAGAAGTTTCCAGTTTAGGAAGCCAAGTGGTCTTTATCTATGCTTCTCCGTAAATAGGGATGTCTTTGTGAGGTGGAGGTAGTGATGCATCTTCCTCATCTAAAGTATTAAGATGGACGAAATCAAATTCCCACTCATGTGAGTCAATCTCTGAGTCACTTTCCAGTATCCGATTACTATACCATACTGGGATGTCCTTTGAGTTAAACACTACAGGTGTGAGTGGTTGATGTACCTTTGTAGATGAAATGATTAGTGCTACGGGAAGGAATATGGGGATCAATTAATTCAATACGAGGAGTATTGGTAGTGTTGAATCTGCTACTTCTGCTGGAATCGTCGGTGTTGTCGACAATGCTGGCGGTTCTGATAGTGCTAATGGTGTTGTTGATGCGGTTGCTGTGGTTGATGGGATTACTGGTTTGATTGGTGGGATGATTGGTGTTTTGGATGTTATTGCTGGGATGTTTAGCCTCAGTGGGGTAGTTGATGTGGTGCTTGGTGCTGTTGATATAATCAAAGGTGACCTCTTTAGAGTTTTAGGCTGATATAGAGGTTTGTTGGGTTTTCCTTTGAATCTGAGTTTAGGAAGGATCACCTTTTGAAATCCTAGGCCAGTGTTATCTTTGGGTTTTAATTTTGGCTGCAACGGCTCATGTAAACCTTTCTTGAAAGGTCCCAAAGCACTCTGACCAACATAACCCATTCTTTTCATAATGAGAAGGCCTTTTCCATATTGATCTGTGGGAAGCTTAACTTGTGGGATGTCTGTGGTGATTGGGTCTTTACAGATCCATTCTGCTAAGTCTTCATCTATGGTTTCTTCTTCTTTACTCTTTCCAAGGATGAACAACATCAAAGTAAATTCTAGCTTGACCAATGGTGTTTGAAGTAACTGTTGAGGTTTACCATGAGTTCTAGGAGAAGTAGGCATTTGTCCAACACAAAAGAGTTGGCTCAAATTGTACT
Source organism: Cryptomeria japonica (assembly GCF_030272615.1). NCBI lineage: Eukaryota > Viridiplantae > Streptophyta > Pinopsida > Cupressales > Cupressaceae > Cryptomeria > Cryptomeria japonica. The sequence goes on along the minus strand of NC_081412.1, from coordinate 520,962,142 downwards.
CCCTAGGACCTTCCTCTGCTATTTTCATCTTGAGCTTCTCTTACTTGGTTATAGTGGTGTTTGAACTGGAAAGAGAGGCTAGACTTATGTATGATGTGGATGAGATGTCTTCTCTATTGTTGGGAATGGTAATCTCTGGTTGATGATTGATATTGTGACAATATGCAAAGGGATTTGCATCACCCAGGATTGTAATTTCTACACCATTATGAGGGAACTTGATACACTGATGGTAGGTGGATGGAATGGCTTGCATGGCGTGTATCCAAGGTCTTCCTAACAATAAATTATACGGTAGGGGAAGGTCCATAACTTGACATATGATGTGCTTCGCCACTGGGCCTACTCAGATTGGTAGCACAACAACTCCTTCTGATGAATGCTCTGCATCATCATAGGTTTTGATTGTTATCTTCTTGTGGGGATCCACTAATTAAAATTGCATATCCCAATGATGTGACTAATTGTAGTGTAGAGATATTCAGACCCGCTCCATTATCGATCAAGACTCACTTGATCCTATGTTGGTCGATAAACCCTTCAATATGGAGTGAGGAATTATGAGGTTGCTGGAAAGATGTATTGTCACTTTCAGAAAAAGTGAGACAAGGTGATGACCTTAGATTTCCAACCATGGCTTGGAACTGATCTATATTTAGGTTTGTAGGGACTGACGCCTCTTGAAGAGCTTGATCCAAGATTGTTTTATGAGATGGGGTAGGCGCAATAGCTCTAAGATAGATATTAGTGTGGGCGTTTTGTCTAATTGGTCCACAAGGTTATACTAATTTGGGATAGATGTGGTTCCTTGTGGAGCTTCTTTTATGGTACTCTTGCCGCGACATGTAACAACATTGCAAGTGGAGCTGGGATTTTTGATGGTAATAGTTTCAATTTGTTCACTGGAATCATATAGGTGATTCACAATGTAATTATAGGCGGCGCATGTACAATCAGTGGTATCTGTGTTTCACCCTAAAGTAGAAGGACCCCTTTGATCTTGTGATGGCAGTGGATTCTTAAACATGAGATGATCATTGTTTGTTGTTTTTGGGTCATTTCCTTCGATTTCAATCTCACATTGGTCAATAAGATCTTGAATAAGATCTTTCAATCTATGACAATTGCTTGTCTTATGCCCTTTCCCTTGATGGAAATCGCAATGTTCAATATCCCTCCACCATGAAGGATTGACTTAAGGTTCGTAATTTGATGTTTGGGGTAAGGTCACCAAATTTTGAGAAACCAACTAACTTAACACCATTTCAATAGGTTCTCCTAAGGGATTGTATGTTCGTCTTGGTTTAAAATTTTGCTGACACTGTCTGGGTTCCTCTTCAGATATATTGCATCCTTGATTTGGAGGAGCAACTGTGTTATTCTTGGGTGGGGGGTTTTATCCTACAAATCAGACCACAAGTTGTGCACTTTTGATAGTTCTTGCATCCACAACCCCATCATTGATGACGTTTTTGTTTTTGTTCCAGAAGTTAGGCTTTTTCACTATTAAAGTGTGGGCAAGGGCCATCCTTTGGCTCATTATATATCTTGATAAGCCCTTTTTTGATGAGAGCCCGCTCACATTTTAAACCTTTGGTGATCATGTCATTGAAAGAGTCTGTGTCTTTTATGTCTAGGTGAAATTCCATTTCATCGTTTAAGTTGGAAATAAATATTTCCATGAGTTCTTGTTCAGGTAACTATAGAGAATGTCTGCTAGACATTTGAAGCCATCGTTGCAGAAAGACTAAAAATATATCACTTGGTTTTTTCTTAGTGTTACATAGATCAGCCATGGTGATATCACTTTCAATGTTGTGTGAGTAATGTGCCAGGAACTTCTGGACTAGTTCTTCAAAGGTCCTAATGCCACATGGTAGTCAGGAAAACCAAGAATGTGGTTGTTCCTCCTAAACTTTGGGGAAAAAGTCACATTAGGTATGTGTCCTCATATGCCACTTAGAGGAAAGCTGAATGGAATTCTCTAACATGATCGTGAGGATCTCCTTTTCCTTGGTACTTTTTGAACTTGGGTGTTTCAAACCCTCATGGAAAAGGTGGCATATGAAGATTACTATCAAAGGGATAGGGACAAATGTCATTAAGTGAAAACTGATTAGTTTTCACACCACTATGAAGTTGTTGGGCGAGATTCTCAACTTGTTGCCGCAACATGTCTATTTCATTTGGAGGAGGAGGTGGGGGATTACCTTGATGAAGGTTGTATCTGATGTGATCTTGACCTCTTTCATCCTCATTATGACTTTGGAATTTTGATGCTTACCTTAGTTGTGCCACATCAAAATCAGAGGGTAGTTTGGCTCCCTCTTGAGGAAGTCTTAAAAAGTGAGCATCAACATTGCTCTTGAGTATTTCATCAAAAGGTCTATTAAAGAGAGGGTTGTGTTGTGCCCTTGCTATTGCTGCAAGAGTAGGAGTACTTGGATTTTCATCATTTGGATTTCCTCCAAGAGCTTCTTGGAACTCATTGATATTTTCCTCCTCTTCTTCCTCAATTTCTTGTTATCTATACCTTGATTTGGTTTGAGCCATTTTGTTTACAAGTTTTTGTTGAAGTTTGATGAAAATGATGATAAGTTGGTCATGGAATGAAAGATTGATGTTTGGTGAAGTGTTTTGCATACAGATCCCTAGTACTTAAAGGTAGATGTTACCAAAGTTCTTCCTTGAATTGCTTGTTGTGTTTGATTGACAAAGTTTGATGTGAAAGGTTTAGAGAGATCTGAGATGTGTTACAGACCCAACTACCTAGTAATGAGAGGATTCAATCATAGACTAGTTTTAACCTGCGTAGAAATGCCTCTTAGGATGAGTTTATCCTAGATGTAGAGACACTCTAAAAAGTGATGTATTGTGTTTGATTCAAGCAATATCAAAATAGAACTTAGGACAAAAACCTCTTGATGTTTTGAGAGTTGGAATGGATTTGATGAGATGTGAATGGGATAATGGATGAAATGAACTTCAATAGAAACTTTGTGTTACAAAAGGAACAAACTCTTCCTCTTCTTGTTCAGGAGTAGGTGGTTCTTCCCTAGCTGAGTTGTATGTGATACAAATTTCTGGAAAGAAGGCAGGATTGATATTGCCTCCCTTGTTTTTGTGATAACTCAAAGCTCGATATTGAGTAAAAGCTCTGCGGTTTAATGACTCTTGATCAAACTCGTTTGACTTCCCTTGAAGATATAGATGCATGTGATGTAAGAAGGTTCTATGAGAGACAAAGATTTGTCTATTAAGATAGAAGAATTTCCTCCTTCTGATAAAATCCTTTGAGTTTAATGGTCTTTTCTTCAAGATGATATGTTGATGAAGATTCTTCTTTCTCAACATGTGAAGAATGGTCATATAGTTTGATACTTTGTTGTTTGCACTTGTTTTTGAAAAAATGTTTTGTGTTGGATGAATACTTGTTTTTGGAACTGATTTTTGATTTTTATTTGACAAGAAAACAAAGCAAGCACACAAACACAAGAATGTTTCCTCAACAGGCACAAGTATGGGTCTAGATCAACCCAATCTTTGGACTTTTTATGACCCTTTCTTTCAAATGTATTTTAGGTGTTTTTCCAAAAAGCCTGAAGTCGGCTCAATTTGCACTGGTCTTGACTCAAAATGAAAAATACTTCAAACACTCTTTATCCCTAAGGTCAAATGGCCAGTTGCGATAATTTCAGCCCACATCTTGATATTTCTTCAACTTTGGTACTACATACCTTATGAATCCCGCTATGGCAGGTAAGGATGTGATATACTAAGTCTTGCACGAGCATAACAAATAGATGATTCCTATGATGGGGTAGTCACCACTTTTATCAGGCTACAAGTAACCTTTAAAAAAGCTATGTTTCTAATCAAGGAAATATGTATGGTGAGTATCTTGGGAGCAAAACCTTCTATGCTCTTGCACTGAACTTCTCACAAGTATCCTCAATCAATAGAATGGGTGGGCTACTACATAAAGGTGTTTAGTAATTTTTGATGTCTTTGGACATAAGTTCATTCTTCAGTGACTCAATTAAGAGCCTTGTAACTTGTGGTGGGGCCCATTTGTCCTTTCAACAAGTTACACTGTAGGAACAGCTATACCCAAGGCTACAACTTTCACTCACACTTGATTTCTATAGCAGCTCGAAGGATTTACCGCATGAGGTCATTCCCAAGCGTGATGTGTCTCTTGGTAGGCCTCTCTTAAAAAGATAAAATTTGAGTGTTACTAACACTTTTCTCTTGCACCTAGGACCACGAAAGCCAAGGGAGAGGATAGTGTGTGTTAGAAGTAGGACCACTCGACAAACTCTTTTGCACAAGTGTGCCAAACACAAAATACACTTGTTTCTTTTTAACTTGTCATTGCAATGGTGATCTAACTATTTGGAGATGTTGCTCCAATAGTCATGGGGTTCTTTTTATCCTTCAAAGGCAATATGTTGAGTAAACTAGGAAAATGAAATCCGGGTCAACTTAATGAAAATCACGTTTGCCTAAAGTAAATCGCTTTGAAAAATGAGACAAGTTGATTGTTCTTTTTTTTATTTACCCAAAAACCAAGTGTGGATTGTGATTTTTAATTTTGAATTGATGCAAGGAAATCAAAATTTGTGTTGTTGATTTTAAGCACCAAAAGAAAAATGAATCATAACTTGCAAGAAATAAAATTATTTTTGTTTGAGTTTTTGTGGTTCTTTTGAGCTTGTAACAATGATGTCCTTTTTAGAGCTCCAAATGAAAAATGTGGTGAATTTTTAAAACCCAAAGCAAAGTGTAGTTTATTTTTAACCAAAAAGAAAGTGAGTTTATTTTATGCCAACTTGAAAGACAAAGTTAGCAATAAAAACAAATTTACTTCCTAAGCTAAAAATCACTAAAATTTCTATTTTAGGGGTTAGTCAAAACCTACACAAAAGAAAACAAGTTAGAAAAATGCGCATGTATGGGGGGCTTCCACAAGCCTAAAATTTTTGGGTTTCTGGTTACAAGGTATTTTTCAACAATGCTCTGTTACAATAGCACTACTTTGTGTGAGAACAAAAGCGCTACTTAACACAAAAGCGTGAATGTAAGGACAAAAGCGCGACAAGAGTTTAGTTATACAGAAAGTCAACAACACTAAATAGGGGCAACAACACTACTTAATAGTCAAAAGCGTAATACTAAGGACATTAGTACTAAACTTGAAACAATAGTGCTAAAAGACCAAATTTCAATAGTGCTAAAGAATGAACAAAAGCGCCAAAGCACAACCTGTGTGTCAATTAAAACAGTCAAACAAGTTAGTAGTTTCAAATAGTTGTTGTTTGATTCACGTCGGGTTCACCAAATGATGCTCTGCAAAATGGGGTTTATGTTTAGACAAGAACTTGTGGTCGTATAAAACAAGAAAACACAAGAAACAATGAAGAGTTAGTGTTAATCAACCAAAAACTAGTCTAAGCAGGCATACCAAGAGAGACATCAAAAATAAAGTAAAACATTTAACTATGAATATAAATGCAAGAAGACATCTCCAAATGTCTTCTACCATGATCGTAGCTCCTCCTCCCTTGTTCCTCTCCTCTCCAAGTTCCAAATTAGTGTAGCTTTCACCAACTTTTTGCACTATGGATGCCTTATGGAGGTTCAAGATTGACAAATGATTGTTCTCAAAATGATATGCAAATGTGAACAAAAACTAATATTAGATGCTAGGAAATGAGGAATGATTTATTTTAGACCAAAATAACAATGTATGATATTTATGCTAAATGCTCTTCTCTAAAATTCACTATAATGCATGCAAGTTTTCAGGATTATGACTATAAATGCTAAATGCTTAAGGATGCTTGAAGATGCTTGAGGATTTTAAAATGAGGAATGTGAGATCTATTTATAGGTAAAATGGAGCAATGGATGGTTGAGATTGAGTAATCTCAACAAGGGTCAGGATTGAATGATATTCAATCCATGTGAGGACTTTCAACCCAATCCTAGGATGACAAGTGTCAATATAAGATGAGTTGAGAGGAGAGGGAATAAGCATTAAATGCTTGACATGACCTGAGAGTTAACTTGGGAGTCAAGGTTAAGGTCAGGCTGAGTGAATAAATTCATTATCCAAAGAATAATGCCTTTATCCAATGGATAAACTCTTGTGCAAGAGTTAGTGAGGATAACCATGGTCAAAGCAATAAATGCTTGAGGAGACACATGGGTCACATGAGGGTTGAGTTAGGGGTTAAAGTCTTTAACCATGGGTGCAAGTGGATTTAACCATAAATGGTTATGTAAGAGCCATTAATGGTCATGTAAGAGCCATTAGTGGTTTTGAAGACTTTAGAGGTTAAAATTGTTGAACACACAAAGCATTTAATGCTTTTCAAAGACTTTGAAGTCTTTGAGAAGTGACTCCAAGTTGCTTAGGAATGTGACAATATTTAGGGGATGGATTAGGCTAATTAGAAAAGGGTTTAGAAGAATCTAGAAGGGGATTAGGATTGCAAGTGGGTTTGGTGGGTGAGAGAAAATAGGATTTTTATTAAAATAAAATTCATTTATTTCAACAAATAAGTGCAAGTTGCATTTTTAGGAGAATGCAAGGTGGGGGGGGGGGGGGGGATTTAATGATTTAAATAAATATTTTATTTAATTTATTTAAAAGAGGAAAGGGGTTTAAATGAAATAAATAGAATTCATTTATTTAATTGATTGTGGTTTTGGTTTAATGAATTAATTTAATAAATTGAATAATTTATTTAATTAATAGGAGAATATTTTGAAGATGAATTAATTAAATATTATTTTAATTAACTGATGGCTAGTGGATTTTTAATCAAATAAATAGCACATATTCATTTAATTAAAATGGATAGTTATGTGACTACACACACTAATGTGCAATCAACCTGAGAATTGAAATTTTAAACTAAAACAAAATTTAAGACTTAATTAGTTAGTTGTTTTTTTATTGTTTTTTTGTTTTTCAACTGATTAAGAACATAAATTAAAGAGAACTCTAATCTATCAGGCGAGGTAAATTTAAGGCCACGAACGCACTGAAACCGCATCGGTCATGCTGATCAACAGTCTTGCAAAAGGGTGGGTTAGACAAATTTGAAATTCAAATGCTCGCGTTGATGTATAGGCACACGCATTGAAGCCACAACACACACGTTGTTTTGTAGACACTCACGTTGATTCGCAACCTGTAACTAAAAATCACAAAATACTTGCAAAAAGCTTAGATTTATGGGATGTGGGTCCTACCAAGCGTGCCAAAATGAAGACGAGCAAAATCTAAGGAATGCTTAATGGTTAGAGAGATCAAAACACAAAGTATAAACACTAAAAATTATAAATAACTATTATACCTTCCCCAAAGTTCACCTACTTCCTCGGATTGAGCTCTTGGTGAGGTTGAAGTAGTGCCCCTTCTCTAACCTGATTTGATTAGCTCAATGGATTTATGTGGATGGCTCTCCAATGTGCATAACAAATGGATCAATGATTGGATTGATGAATGTATGGTGGATGCTCAAGTGGGATGAAAGTGACTAAGTGTGGATATGTAGGAAACTTGGTTATAATATAGGCTCTCGAATGGATTCTTAGACTCAAGATGACAACATAAACTTGATAAGATTGGAGATGTCAAATGAAGGGATGAAGACCCCAATTTATAGAATTGGAGGGAGAAAGATGGATAACCAAAATTGAAAGGCAATGCAGGGCTAGGATTGGAAGGAAGAGATCACATGGATCAAGGGACCATGACATGACAATCGAGGTGGAGATCAAGAGATTTTCAATAAAGGCATTTCTTGTCTCCACCCTCCTCAAGGTACATGAGGAAGAGTTCCCAATGCACCTAGGAAGGATAAAAGGAATTGAAAATTCCTTGGGGGATGCACATGGAATTAAAATATTCCAAGATATTGTGTGCATGGGGATTAGAAAAGGAAAAAAGGAATTTTAAAATTCCTTGGGAAGATGAGAAGCATGAGATATTGTGAGATTTTGAAAATCTCACATTTACCCAAAAAGGGAGCATTTAAGGTGGAAAGTGAGGAGGGGACAAGAGGATTTAGCCATAAATAGCTATGGTTGAATTTTGTGTCTAATCATAGAGATTAGCCACTAATAAGGGATTAAGGGGACTATTTAGAAGAATTAGGTGGGGGTTAGGAGAAAGTGGGATTTGTAGGAGGATTTGACTAGGAGAGAGAATGAGTGGGGGTAATTAAAAATTGAAGAATAATGCTAAGTAGGATTATGAGGGTTTCTAGAAGAATTAACTAGGCTAATGATAGATTAGAAAAAAGTGATTTGTAGGAATCACATGGATTAATTTATTAAAGAGGAGATTAAGAAGAATTAATTTTTGAGGACTTTAGAAGAAAAAGGAAAAATTGATTTATTAAATAAATAAACTATATGGACTATAGTGACAATATTAATTAAATTAAATTAAATTAAATTAATATTGAGAAGAATAAAGGCTAATTATAATTAAATTAATTAAAAATGATTAATTTAAGTGTCTATAGAACTAGCTCATGGCCATTTAGATATACAAAATTTGGCATTTAAATATGTGTGAATCAACTCATCACCATTTAAATATACAAAATTTGGTATCTAAATATGTACAAATCAGCTCATGGCTATTTAAATATACAAAATTTTGCCTCTAAATATGTACAAGTCAACTCATGGTAATTTATATATACAAAAAATGAATATAGAGCAATTCCTCGACGATATATACAAAATTCTCAAAATCATTCTACCCTAAACCGTAGAATCAATCAAGTAAGCCTTCTAGATTGGCTCTAACCCATATTGTGTCAAGTATTGCCTCATGGTCAGATTCACAAACTTTCCATAAATTCTTGCTATGAGGTCTACCATGATATTTAATCAATTGAATATTTGTTGTAACAACAATGTTGGAGAAATGAAGAATATGTATGTGTGTTTCAAAGTCCTCGAACAACCAAACATCATAATTCTTGATAGAGTATCTCCTAATCCATGTGCCTGTCATGACAGCAGACCCTAGTGGGTACTCAATACCCTCCCCATCAATGATTGTGGTAGTCAATTTTCTCTTAAGCTCAATACAACGACACAAAAAGTAATATGTTGCTTCTTCATTGTTCTCTTTTGCAACAACTGTGTACACATGACCTACATTTTATAGAATGATAATTAATACCAAAAATAGTGTTTGATGTAACAAAATGAGCCAAAAAAAATTCATGCAGTAAAATTAACCAAAAAAATCACCTGGTTCCACTAGGTCAGATACATGGTCGAAATCAACCGATGCTTCCATCTGGTTCAACTATAGTGCTTTGAAAATTTGATATGTATCAATGGGAACCAATGGTCTACAAGACCATTTGTCAACCCACTCTTGTCATTCACATTCTTCCCACAAAAAATACATACATGAAGAGAAAAAACATACAATTTGTCTAGTATAAATTATTAGTGAACTTGCATTTGAACTTCTAAATGAGTGCATGTCACTCAATCCTACAACTGTACAACAATCATTATAGTTTTCATGTTAGATTCAGTGATTCACCAAAAATATCTATGAACCATTGATGTACCTACATTACCTAGTCTCATTGTAGAGTTATACCATCACACAACTATTGATGCATCTGTCAACTCAACACCACCTTCATACTTCAATTCTTCTCTAGCTAGGGCTCTTTTTATGCATGCTCATGCACCATCATACTCTCCCTTTCCATGTCCAGCATCAATGAAATTCCAAAAATGTTGTACATTGCTTGTCACATGCATCCTAGTCAACCAATAGAACATCCTTGAATTCTTGAATTGTGAGGTGCAATTATCTAACCATATTGTGTGTTGGTTATATCATATGTTCCTTTCCCTTAAATTAACATAGAAAAGTTTAAAGCATCCTTGCACAAACTCTAACAAATGTGTACAATCTTCACTTATGTAGAAGTGATACTCTTAAAACCTTTCTATCCTCCTTGGTGCTATCATCTGCATGCATGAATGCTATATGTACAAAAAGACAAACTTGTATAGAATGGTAATACATAGATTGCACTTCATTTTGAGGTTGTAGTGTATAATTTTCAGCAAAATCAATGATAGAGACAATGGTACCAAGAGGAAATGTGTCCTTACATAACTTAAATTGCTCATCTAGCCACTGAGCTCTATGTGTATGCATTATGTCCTCATAAATTATTTTCTCTTGAAAAATTCTCACAAATTCAGTTACACATATATCATTTTTCACTAACTCACATCTCTTCAATTCTTTTCCATCTTTAATACCGTATGTCACTGTCTTGTACTTTCCAAAAGAAACTAGTTTCTTAACAATTTGATGTGTGCTATCCAAATGTAGACATCTTGGACAATGTTGCAAACCACCACATGTAGCAGAAGAACCTTTCAAACACATCATCTTAAAATAAATGCAACAATAATCTCTTTTACATAACACACTCGAAATAAATTCTCTTGGTGACTTAGGAGGTGCTTGTATATTGCATTTCTGCAAAACACCGTTAGTGTGCCAAGTACAAGATATATGATGATAAATATCATAGTGCATGGAAATTTCAATATGCATCCTACAACAACACGTGGTGCATACATGATTAATCTTAACAAAAAAAGGCTTTCCCATTTCAAAAAATATTTGACTAATTCTTATTTGAGGAAACTTTTGAAGGGATCTTTCATAAAATTTTGTTTGATTCATATCTAAATAGTTTTTGGCATGTGGCTCACGATTTCTAGATCCAATTTGCCTTCTAACAACATCTCTTTGGTTAGGTGAAACTCTTGTGTTGTCATGCCAAAAAATTTAAATTAATGTTCTTAGTGCATCAACAACAACCTTGTCTTTGCATGGTAGTCTACCCAAGAACACCCAAAGAGAATTATTGTTAGGATCCTATATTTTCTCCCATCTCTCTAATGCTTTATGTAATGTTGTTCTACTTATGTTTAATGACTTGTTTTTCTTATCAAATGATGTTCTTTTATTTTCTTTCTCATTATGGTTGATGTAATAACACGTTGAGCAACATTAGAATATTTCGTACGTGATTTTGAACCAATGTCTTGATATGCATCAAATAGATTTCTCACAATAGTTCTTTCACTATTACTTTCAGATGATCTTAGGCCTAGAATTTTCATTCTCTCTAAAATTCAATTGTTTAATCATTTCAACAATTAATTGGCATCTTGCAGTTTGATTTAAGTTTTCAAAATAGTTTTTCCATATTCTTTTAACTATTCATTTACAAGTTCGTTTGCTTATTTTATCGGGCATTGGCTTCAAAATATTCTCATCTATGTCAATTAGATACTTTGGTTTCCTATGAATGATTCTAGGAGGTGTTAATATTGGTGCATTGTGTGCATTAGGTACATTCATCGCATCAAATAGAGCAAGTGTATGTTCATCATTTAATTGATTATTAATTATGGTCTCCTCTTCAATTGGATTAGGTTCATTCGGTAAATCAAAGGTTGTTGGTGCACCTTCATCATTTGTTTGATTATTGATTGTGATTTCTTCTTCAATTGCATTAGGTTCATTTGGTACATTGAATTGAGATGTTGTGGATGATGTACCTTCTTGTCCCATTGTTCTTAGGTCACGTAATTTCTTCATATGCTGCCTTTGTCTTTCCTTTTTAGCCTCTTGTTGATTCGGTGTTCCTCACTTGTTCTTTCCCATTGTTAATAACAGTTGTCCTAAATAGAATCATATTACATATATATGTAAAGAAAACATTAAACAATCAAATAACCATAAAATTAATTATTATCATTATTTTTAAAAATTAAAACTATTAAACAATCATAATAACATTGACCAAACAAATTGCACATATAAAACTCTCATAGAATCGTAGTATTAGTTGCAGTGGGGCCTTCAATGACTTCAAAAACTCCTTTTGAGGTCATTGAAGTTGTTGGGTAACTAAGAGTATGTCCAAAATATGCATACGGGTTATGTTTAGTTAACCCATAGGCACTTTTAATCCCTAAAAATGCCTAGCGGGCCAATGTTCATATTTCACATACCCCGTACACACTTTTACCTATCAAAACCCTGTATGTGGTCTAATTTTAAACCCTGTACACATTACTTATAGTAAAGAAAAGGTGAAGTTAAAGGGGGGAGAGAGAGAGAGAGGGAGAGAGAGAGAGAAGAGAGAGAGAGAGAGAGAGAGAGAGAGAGAGAGAGAGAGAGAGAGAGAGAAATAAAGCTGGGGAGGGAGGGAGGGAGGGAGAGGGAGAGAAAAGGAGAGAGAGAGAGAGCGCGGTAAAGAGAGAGGATGGAAAAGGGAGAGAGAGAGAGAGAGAGAGAGAGAGAGAGAGAGAGAGAGAGAGAGAGAGGCAAAGAGATAGAGTGGGGGGGAGGAGAGTGGGGAGAGTGGAGAGAGAGAGGAATAAAAAGGGAGGGAGGTAGATGGGGGGAGAGGAAGAGATATAACATGATGTAGTTAGGGGTCACTTGGGGTCCTCATTTAGCCGAGCATGTGTCACAACACCATATGAACCCTTAAGACACCATTTGACCACTTAGGACATCATACATGGTCTGAAGGGGTCATATGGCATCATTGGGGGTCATGTGGGGTCCTAATGGAGTTTCACATGTGTTAGAACATCATATGATCTCTTAGGACATCATATGGTCTTAAGGGGTCATATGTGTGCTACGAGACCTTACATGACATCATTAGGTGTTATGTGGGGTACTAAGAGAGAGAGAGGGGTGGTAGGAATACAATGTAATAAGATATCAAAAGGCAATATATATGCATATATTTTATATATATATACACATATACATATAATATATACATATATGTATGCATACACAAGCATATTTTAAACATATGTATTTTTTTGTGTTAGATTGTCTTTATGTTGACATAACCCGTATGGGGTTTGTCTTCTTAAAACCCCGTATGTGCTTTATATTCAAAATAACCTATACGCGCTTTAGTTTATTTAGGCTTGTGAATAGGCTTGGATGAGTGATTTGTGGGTTGGAAAAGTTTTATTTCCCTCCATTTCCCTCCTTTTTGATGTATTTTATTTTATCAACTTGGTTTCTTGACTTTGTCATCATTAGGTTTAGCTTTTTGCATATTTAGTTTAATTATGATTGCTTGAATTCATTTAGCTTAATATTCATTCATCTAGCTTAATCCTGAAGATATTATGCTTTGAGATTATTGCATCTTGGTTTAGCTTTTTGCATATTTAGTTTAATTATGATTTCTTCAATACATTTAGCTTAATATTCATTCATCTAGCTTAATCTTGCATATCTAGCTTAATCTTTCATACATTTAGCTTAATCTTGTGCTCATATAGATTAAATCATTTGTCATCAATTGGGTATTTCTAAAACTTCCACCATATTTTCACCCATCTTCTAAGCTTTCTAACCATATAATTTTGTTTTAATTTGAACAACAATAACATATTATTCTTGAATTTCTTTTACCAGTGTCTCCATAGTTCTCAAAGACATATGTGTACCATTTTTTAAATAACTTTTGATCTACGTATCCAAAAAAATTTAATTTATATATTATTGTAGTGCACTTTATTATTTGCAATTTAAAAAAAAAAATTACATTTTTTATTGTTTTGGTGAAAGTTATGCTTTGTGCACGAACAAGTACCTAATTTTCAGGATGTGCTCGATTTGAAAAATCATAAAAAAAATGCTCAACAAAAAATGACAAAAAAATACACAACTTCGAGTGCTCACTCTTAAATATCTTTCTACCAAAGTATTTTTCAAAATATTAAATCTAACTATGAATTTTTTGATGTGCATGTCAGACACTGTTATATTTTTCATAAAAAATTAGGATTTGTTTTTCATGCTCAAAGGACTTCACCCTCTTAATCTTATCCAATTTTTAAAAAAATTAGTAGTTTGTAAAATAGATTCAGAGTACTACAATCTTTGTTCTTTGAGTACCTTCATATCTTGAGTGGATGACTCAACTTTCTCCTCCAAGATCAGGTTTACCTGATTTTAGAAAAAAAAAAAGGTGTCCACTTATACCCCCCTTTTTGCACACCATCTTGGTGCACTTACCCATAAGTTTAATCAAACCCTATTTAATCACATTTCCTAATGATCCTATTTCAATTCCCTTAAAGTAGACATTATGAAAATCCTCTTGAATGTGAGGCCAAAGAGCTCTATAATATTCCATTGAAATCCAATAAATTCTGAGGCTCTTTTTAAATCTATACATAGAAGCACGACACAAATTTCTTCTATGGAAAGGAGGTGATCAATAAACTTACTGTTTGTGTTGAATTTGAACATATTTGTAAAACCTAATAAGATCCAACCACTAAACCCTATATCTACAAACCAATTTAACACAACATTGATGAAGAATCTATCAAACATGCAAATACTAATGAAATCAAACAAACTATACCTTTCATATGTCCAATAGGCTTGTCTCCATTATTGTCCTATCCTCCATGATCTTGTATTTGATAGTATTACTCTTAGATTTGTGTTTCACTTTAACAAGAGCTTAAGGAAGAAAAAATGTGGTTGTGATGATGTATGCTTGTGATTTTGGTAGAGTATAGGTGCTCCAATGATTGCTTCCTCAAAATGGAAGGAAGAATCCTCTTTCATAGAAATCTCAATAAGAGTCAAGGGTTTTGATTAAGAGATGGGATTATGAATGACCAAGATCACATAGATGAAAGATAATGAATAAGATTTAAGGGTAGGTAGAGATGAAGGGAGGAGATTAAGAGGTGGAGAGGTAAAAGATAACTTAGTGAATAGGATTAAGAGGTTAAATTAAAATTAAGGGATAAGATTAAAGAGTAGGTAATTTAGGGAGACATGTTGTCATGTGGATAAGAAGAAATAGGCAAATGAATTAATTAAATATAAATAAAAGTCTTTATTTCATAATAGAGGAAAGACTGGATAAATGAACTAAATAAAATATTTATTTAATTTGGTAGAGAGGTGACATTAAATACATAATAAGTATTTATTTAATTAAGAAAGAAAGGCTAAGTGAATTAATTAAATAAATTAACATATTTATTTAATTAATCATGGAAGAGGCGAATGAATGAATTAAATAAATAGAAATATTTATTTAATTAATAGAAGACATTAGGATAAAATAATTAAATAAATGATAAATTCTTATTTAATTATAGGACTACCTTAGTTATCTACATTTACTACACTTGGGGTCTACTTTATTAATAATACAACCAACAACACTCTAGTCAAGAATGTGTAGGAGAATATCATTATCTAAGTCATCAGTGAAAAGGTTTTGAAATGACTATTTTGTAGGGAACCATCAATAGATTTGATCATATAAATGTGCTTCACTTTATGTGTGTGAATAAGATATTGAAGGAAAAAACTTATACTCATAGTCATCATCCTTAATCCACTAAAGTTAGGCTTGAATTTGAGCACCTTTACCATTCTATGCGAGCATTTTTCAAAGATTATTTTCAATGTTGAACTTATTTTTTGTTATGATATTTTGCATGGATTATATAGGCCTAGAAATGACTACCCATGTTCAAACTATCCTTATAAGAGATTTCTCAAGTTTTTGATGTTTTGCGAGAAATCTCCAACTATAGTCATAAAGGAAGACTATACACCCAACAATAGTTTTCCACACTAGCTCATCTAACTGTATTGTTGTGGTTTTGGCTCAACATTTTGAATAACTAGGATGCCATCAATGTTGAGAAACAAGGTGAAGAGATCTTACAGTATTAACTTTCTTATGTTATTAAAAATATGAAAATATTACCAAATCTGAAATAAATGTGTGATTGCACCATTCAACATAAATATGTAAAAATCACCATACCAAAAGAGATACCTGATTTACATGGAGAAACCCTTTTGGGAAAAGAAATCCATTAGAAAATGAGGGAAAGTATATTATAAATCTTCAAACATGAAAGACCACCAAAAAAATACACTTCACTTCTCCCACTAAACCTAGAACTACTTGGAAACCTCAAAGAAGCTTGTGATGAAACAACTATGTCTTGAATCCAAATTATACCCCAATGGGAGATGAAAAACCACCACTATTTCCCAAAACAAGGGACAAAAACCACTTGGAAAAAACTCATGTCTTGCAAAATGAATAGCCAATAGACATAACAAAATAATATAACTCTTCAAGTGACTCCTCCTCAAGCATGAAACACAAAGCCACTTATACAATTGGCATTATGAGTGCTCCATAACTATAGATGACTATTCAAATACCCAAATGGACACCTTTTCTCTCCCTAAACTTGGGTGACAGATGTATGACCCTTCATATCTTAATGTCACATTGGAAGGAGTTTATTTTTTATATTTAAATTTATCTTTATCTCTTGTTCATGTTCACTTCTTGAAAATGCAATTACAATTAGTTGTAAATTACAAATATTAAAGATTTTTCTCATGTCTTAGGGAACACATTCCAAGGAACATGAAGACATATGAATGGATTAGGATTTCAAGGTTAATGTCACCTTATCCTAAGATTCTCCCACTTGACATTATACATTATAACTGCATTCAAGAGATACATAAAATAAAATCAAGTATAGTGATCAAGGCCCATGGCCTTCCTGCACCAAGAGAATTTGCAACATTATCCAAAGTGTCAACCTTCTCTATCAATACCTTACCATTTTTAACAATTTCTCACACAAAGTGATATTGAACATCAACATGCTTAGTACAAGCATGATACATGAAATTCTTGGACAAACACATAGCACTCTAATTGTCACATCCAATCCTTCTCATCTTACAATGAAAACCAATGCCAATACCAAATATTTCAAACCATATCTCCTCCTTAGAAGTATTTTTAGAAGCCATATACTCTACTTCAATAGTGGACAAAGAAATTTCAAGTTGCCTCTTACTCATTCAACTTAGTGCTCCTCCAAATAAAGTAAATACATAGCCACTAGTAGACCTTTGACTATCCAAGTCACCCTCACAATCCACATATGTCTAATGAATTAACCACATCATTAGTACCATGATAAACCAAACAATTATCAAAATTATGTTGCAAATAGCTAAGCACCCTTTTAATTGAAGTCCAATGTTATTTACTAGGATTAGACATAAACTTTCTCAGAACTCCCATTGCTTGGGATATATCTAGACAAGTAAAAACCATTGCATACATCAAAATCCCAAAAAAACTAGGATAAGGATCCTTATACATCTCCTTATAATCATCATTATAACTTAGACACATGTCTAAATTCAACTTAATACCAATCAGAAGTGGAATACTAATTAGATTATACTCATGCATATTAAACCTCTACAAAATAGTATCAACATACTTACTTTGGCTTAACTAAATCTTTTTTAAAATCCAATCTCTATTGATTTTCATTCCAAGAATATATTTCGGAGCCTCTAAGTCCTTCATATCAAGTCTTATAGAAAGTTGAGCCTCCAGTTCTCTAATCATCACATTGTTGTTACCAATATAAAACATGTCACCAACATACAAGACAATAATTAGCATATGATCTTTGACAACCTTAATGTAAACACAATGATCCTCCTTAATCTAACTTCAATACAAATGTATCAAACTTTTGGTACCACATCCTTGGTGACTATTTCAAACCATACAAAAATATCTTTAACATGCAAACCAATTATTCTCTCCCTTTCAAAACAAAACCATAAGGTTGTCGCATGTAAATATTCTCAAGATCCCAAACCTATAAATGGATTATTCACTCCCTTTCAAAACAAAAGTGTAAGGTTGTTGCATATAAATATCCTAAAGATCCCCATGTAAGAGAGTAGTTTTAACATCCATTTGTTCTATCTCAAAATAACAAGAAAAAAAAAAGATAATAGGAATCTAATAGAAGTCAATATTGCAACAAGAGAGAAAATTTCACCAAAATCAACTCCCTTTTTTCCAAGAGTAGCCCTTGGATACTAGTTTGGACTTGTACCACTCTAATTGATCTTCTACTCCAAACTTAAATTCAAATACCAACTTGCAACCAATGGCCTGCATCCAAGACTCACTTTCCTCCAAAGATAGAGCCTCGCTATAGGATCTAGGTTCATTGTCAATACTCAACAAAGAAAACATACAACACAAATTAAGTATTCTAAATTTGTCAACTTGATTTTATTTCCTTGTGGACCTTCTCAAGGTAGGAGTAATGGTTTGAACTACCTATTCACCTTCCTCTATGTGTTTGTTTTTCACATCATCTAAACTTTTTGAATCCTCTTCTTCTACTCCATTCTCAAATCCATCTAACTATTCTTGAACATTTACTTGATTGCCTTGATAATTAATCTCTATCTCAAAGTGTACTATATTTGTGTTATCAATTGGTTGTTGTTCACCTAAGTAAGCTCTAATATCCCTTAAAAAAATATTTGAAAAATATCATTTTATAAGTTAGAGGATTCCAAACCTTATATAACCTTTTATATTATCACAATAATTAACAAAGATGCATTTTTGAGATTTTGGATCTATTTTGTATTGCTTCTCTTGAGACATATGAACAAAAGCCTCACAACCAAAGACCCTTAAGTGCACAACCAAATTATTTTTACCTACCCACACTTCATAAGGTTTTTTGTCAATAAGAGTTGAACAAGGAGATCTATTAATAAAACAACAAGTTGTACAAATAGGATATGCCTAAAATTATCTATCAAACTTAGCACCACTTAACATAGCTGTATCTCTTTCCATTATGGTTTGGTTCATTTTTTCAGCTACCCAAATTTGTTGGGGAGTATAAGGAGTAGTATTTTGTAGAATAATGTGTGCATGCTTATAGAAATCATCAAATTTTGTGGAACAATCTTCACCCCCATTGTCATTTCTCAACACTTCTATCTTATAATCTAATTGGTTTTCCACTACAACCTTAAATTCCTTAAAATTAATCAAAACTTCAGATTTAGAATGCATAAAACTGTAGTGTCATAAAATTATGATCCTAGCAATTTTTTACTGCATTAGGGTCCTCACGCATGCGAGATACAATCATCTAGCCTGATCAGAGACCGAAGAGTTCTCAACCCTCAGAAACAACTTCTTTCTTAGCCTCTGCATCACCCCATCTACAATCTACCCTGGAGAAAGGGGTAGACAAGGGCATGGTGCCATTTTCCCCCCTTGGAAAGGGGTGTGGGGATCTTTTCCTCCCAGGACAGAAGCATGGCACCCCTATCCCTACCCTATTTTGGGGTAGGACCCTTCCTAGGGTTGCATTGTTGGTTGTGCCTTGGGCAGGAAACTCCCCCCATGATGGCCTATGATGAAATTCAAATCCATTAACATGTATTGAAGGGGAATCCATCCTCTCATTTGCATAAGTTGAAGTTAGATAAGATTGGAGTGTGTCAAGTTGCATAAGAGATCAAGCATTCAAGAGCATTCAAGCATCCTTTTCCAACATTTTAGCATTCTCAAGTCACCCTTCAAGGCTAGGTGTTGCATTCAAGTCAAGGATTCAACCATTGAAGAGGAGATTGATTTCAACATTCAATTCCGCACTCTATCAACATTGCTACTACAACCTCCCTTCAGGTGATTTACAATTTAGTCTTTCAATTACATCTACTTGCAAGTACTTTCTTTCATTACTTGGTTAATTACAAAATTGGGGTTTGACCTAAAGGCAAACCCCCAATCCCAACTGATTTTCCCCTCTTTTCTATGTGTAGTTTGTAGGTGTATAGTTGTACTTTCAAATTCGGGCTTCATTTGCAGAGGTGAAAAAACCCTTTTTATTTCACAAATTTTTTGGAGGACCATGTACATTCCCGCCATGGTTCGAGCAACTTTTCCTCAAACTAGTGGGGCAACTTCATCTTGACATTTTACTACCAGATCCAGGTTCATAGCTCCATCCCATGCTCTAATCTCAAGTTATAGTCAATTCTTTGTCACTTTTGCACTACATAATTCAATCAATTTCCTTTCCAAATCAAACAAGAAAGAGAGGATCAACTCAACATTCCCAATTCATTTAGAATTCAATCTACCATCTTCATGTGGAGAGATCGAATCTAGTGAGTTATCCTCTCCTTTGTCTAATGTAACATGGTGAAAAATGCTTGAATGGTAATCAATAGCAAAACTCTCATCTCTCTTTGAGGGAAAGGGTAGTTTCCTTCTTGATCTATCATTCACCATTTTCCCACCATTACATTTTGGTGAACCCAACATCTTGCATGCTTTCCTTTCGACAACATTGCATATTGTTTATTTACAAGTTTCAAATTTCTGCAAACTTAGTGGTTAAATCATTAAAAACCCTAGTTTATAAAATTAAAATTGAACTTGTGATTTGTAAAAACTGCTTGTGGTTATCTTAGATCTGAAAATTGTTTTGATTGTCAAATTCAATTTCCTGATTGTCTTGTTCAATTTGCAATTAAAATTTAAAAAATTAAGAGGTTACTTGTTAAAACCCTAATTCTCAAAAATCATCTTGAACTTGTGTAAAAATTGGATTTCCATTTAATTTTCAGATTTCTGATTGTTCTCAGATTTGTCTTCAATCCTACAATTCAAATTTTCCATTTCCCCCCTTTTTTCCAAAATTCAAATTTTAAAATTAAGTAGTTAGGTCATCAAACCCTAATTTTTAAAATTAATTGGATTTTACGTAAATGTCAAGTCAATTTTATTTACATTCAGATTTCTAAACATTTTCCAAGGTGTCCCTATCCATTAGGTTTGACTCTTTTCAAAATTGCAATTCAATTCCTCTTCTTTTCAAAACCCTAATAGGGTCCTATTTTCACATTTGCACCTTCATTTTTCCCATCTAGAGATCATAAAATTCACCAATTTTGGGGGGTTAGCTTTAAAATCATCGTAATATCCATCCCTGAAAATTTCAAAAAAAGTTGGTTGCACCTTGTGTGTTCTCGCCACGGTCCTCGACTCTTTTCTTGAAATTTTGGGAGACTGTTATGACAATATTTAATAGCCTAAATCTAGAAGATTGGCTGATTTTATCAATTTTTGATCCCTCTAGAATTGGAAATACCTTCAAAATTCAATATTTCAAATTTCAAGAAAAATTTTAAAATTAAGAGGTTAATTATAGTTTGCCCTGATTTTAAGATTAAGTTGTATTCCCTTGGCCCTAATTTTAAAATTTCCAATTTTCTTTCATTTTTGGAAATTGTGTCATCCTCTTCTCCCAACAAAGTTCAAATTGTGTAATTATTATTTTCTTACATTTTGCATTACTCAATTTTGTAAGCTTTGTTCCATAATTCAAAATTCAAATTTTCCCTCTAGTGCATGAGTTTTACCACTATTAGTCCTACCTATCCTATCCTTGTTAGACAAAGTATTAGAATTAAGATTTTCCAAGGTTTAATTACTGAGGAGATGGAGCCTAATTTCGGTGACTTTTAATGAGGATCATGCTAATTCTTCCCATCCTAATCATGTGCCTATTCACCCCATTGATGGATCCCATGATGAAGAAGAAGCTTTAACTAGGGTTTCTTTAGATCAACTTTCTACATTGGACAATCAATTTGATAGCTTTCAGCAATGGATGTCTCAAGAATACCCTAATAGTGAAGCTCTTCCATTAATTAAAGTTCTTAAGCACATGCTTTAAAGTAATAAGAATGGAATTGATATATTGTGTGGCATTGCACATATTGTTGATTCTAATGTCATGCCTATCAAGAGTTGTGTTGAAACCCCAGGTTATTCACAACCTTCAACACAAGTCAATTCTTATATTCCTTTGACTACTCCTATGACTAGTATTCCTACTTTCACATCTAACATCATGGCTACTTCAACTCAAAATGTCATTCCTACAACCATAGGTCATGGGGTCAATCCCTCTTCTTCATTTATCCTCCATTGTTACTTATGATTTCTATGAATATTCCTACTATTCCTCAACCAATTAGTATGACACAAGGGGGCAATTCCTTCAACAACTTTAATCCTCCTTTAAGTGTCCCTTTTCCTACCCAGTCATATCCTATGCCTACTTATCATAATGTCCCACCACCTTATTCTTAGTCCATGTCTTCTTTTAATAACATCACACCAACCTCTCAATCACCTATGTCTAACATCAATTCTTCTACTGAACTGACAATCAACAATCTTGCCCAAACTGTGTCTTCCTTACAACAAAAAATTGCTTCCATGAGTCAATCCAAATTTAGTGTGCCCACCTTTCATGTTGCGAGCTGACTTTCTCTTGATATTTTTAAAATTGTGCCACCTAAACATGTTGAGATCCCTCAATTAGAACTCTATAATGAAAAAGGTGATCCTCTTACACATGTCAAAATATTCCAAACCTTATGTACTGATTTTGCTTATGATCAAAGATTGCTTGCAAAACTATTTACAAGAACACTAAGAGATAAGGCCTTACAATGGTATTATTCTCTTCCTTCTTACTCTATCACTTCCTTTCAACAACTGGAAAATGCTTTCATCCAATAATTTCAAAACAACATTGGTCCTAAAATCACTTTGATTGATTTAATATATTGTAAACAAGGTATTGAAGAAAAAGTGATTGATTTCATTGGTAGATATAAGCGTTTGTGTGCTCAAATTTCCTTTCATGTACCTGATAATGATATTCAAAGAATTTTTCATTTCTAATTTATAAAATGATATCAGGGAAAAGATTCTTTTATTTGAGTTTACTTCCTTTCCATAGTTGTGCACAACACTCCATAATTATCAATTGGTTGTGAGTCAAATGGAGCAATCCACTCCTATGGCTCCTAGTGATAAGGCGCAGAGTGTTCAACAGTCGTTTGCAAAGTTCAAACCAACAAAAAGCTTCATCAAGTTCAATGATCCAATCAACAACAATAATGTGAATGTTACAACAGGTGTGCCTTCTATTTCTAAATTTTTCCAAAGAGAAAGACAATTTACTTCCTTGAATTAGTCTTTACATAGTATTATGTCTTAGTTGTTGCAAAAAAATATTATCAAACTTCCTCCTATAAAACAAATTGATCCTTCCAAACTTGCATCCCCTTATTTTGATAACAATTCCTTTTGCCAATTTCATCGTCGACTTGGTCATGATACTGAAAAATATTTTACATTGAAGAATAAGATTTAAGACTTGATTGATAATAATACTATATATGTGGTAGGTGTGAATGATAAAGGGAATAAATCAGTAGCTCCTCCTAATCAAAATCTTAAGATTTTCACTGATCCCTTGTCATCTCATACCTCTAATATTATTGAGATTGTGCATAATTCTCTCTCTTTTGAAGAATTCACCTCTATGGCTCCAAACTTGTTTAATATGGTAGAAACACATCATATGCCTAAGGATCCTTGTATTACATTTGACCCTAGCGAGACCATTAGAGCACCTGATGGCCCTTTATACATAGTTGCAAAGGTTAAGGATATCACTTGCCCTAGTGCCCTTCTTGATCTATCTTAGATGATTAATGTCATAACTAAAGAGTATCTTTTCACTTTATGATTGCATAAACCAATATATGATATGTCTAATGTGGTTGTGAAGTTATTTGATGGCTTCTCTTGTCCTACCATTGGCTCTAGCATGCTTCCTATTGAAGTTCATGCTAAATCCATGGATGTTGACTTTGTTATCATACCTTCTTCTGATCAATTTTGTGTGAAGTTGGGCTATCCTTTTCTATCTTCCATGAAGTCTATTGCTTCTCCAATCCATAAGTATTTGAAATTTTCTCACAATGGGGAAATAATAACCGTAAACCATAGCTTATTTCATCCATCTGAAAGAATCCTTGGTGTTCCTATTGATTTCTTTTGGCCTAAAAAATTTCAATCCCTTTCATCAAGGAGCAATGCTCTTTTTCAATCTTATCAAAAATGGAAGAACGGTATGATCTTATCCTTAAGTCAACCTAGATCACCAATACTTGACATTCCAATTATTCTTCAAGATGAGGTTCTTCCCCTCTTAGATAGAACTAATCTCCCTCCTAAGGAAGATCATCCACCTAATCCTATGGATGTGACTTTACCTTCTCTTAAGCAAAACAAAAATATTCCTCCTAAGGCTAGACCTATAACTCCTCCTCATTATGGACCTGGTCTCCTTCCTATACCTTATATTCCTCCTTTCTATGGCACAGTTCCACCTCCTTCCTCTTATTGAGAGAAGAGGCTTGCTTATCATTATTTTCAACCAAAAAGACCTCAACCTAAACCTTCCACTATCAAGGAGAGAAACATTCCTACTTTTTCAAGTGTTCCTCCTTCTCAGCCTTCCACTAAGACTCAATGAAATCATTGTGCAAGAGAACACCGATGAATACGTTGTTTTTGAGCTTGTGAAGCTATCCCTCAAAATACTCAATCTCTTCAAACTCCAATAGTTTACATGATTCCCTTTTCTCCTAAGAAAGATCTTCAACCTATATCTCCAAATCATAAGTTGCATAAAACATGTGATGGTTTTACTCCTATTCATGTTCTTTCTCCTCTTTCTCTAAACTTTGATGAAGAAATGGGTGAAAATTTTACTCATAATACAACTCCTAAGGCTTATAATAGTGAGTATGACTATGTTGATGTGGGCAAGCATTTATCAGATAAGTTTTCACAAACCCTAATCCTAGCTCCTAGAATCAAACAAAGTGGTATACAACATGAGAATAGTCCTTGTTTGGATCTTGTGATAGCTCCATCTACTCTACTTGATATCGCTCCTTTGGCATGTTGCTTGCCTTCCCGAAATACTGATCAACAAGATCGAGAGGTAGATGTAGTGCTAGATTGACAATATTAGCACTGCAATTCTTTCTCCCTCTCCTTTCTTTCTATTTTGTGACCATTCTTCTATGTGTATCCCTGTTCTTCTATTGTTCCCTTAATGTCTACTTAGGGATGATGCAAAGCATTGAGATCTTTTCTTGGTCTCTTTCATGTTGACTCAAAAGACATCCTCTCTTCCCTTTTCTTCTAAGGTGGTGTCCTTCTTTGGGGAATGAAGATTATTATATGCATATACATACATGATATACATGAGTTATCATACAACATACTAAGCCTGAGGAAAGTGATACTACCTCATGTTTTATGTTCATTGTCTTTGGGTTTATACCTCTATTGGGGGCTAATCCTTGCGATAATGTGCTCACTTCCTTCTCTCTCTTGGGTGTATCCTACCTTAAAGAAATCGCCCCCC